>NC_056748.1:326683664-326948664 GCF_019279795.1 Protopterus annectens
TCCTTGATAATGAAGACAGTCCCCATCCTGCAGTTCAAATGTCTTCTTGGCTTCATCCCATTATATTACCTGTATTAATTACTTTTTCCCAATACCTTGATTCCATTGCCAGTTTTCTCCTGTAAAATTCAGCTCCCTCTTGTCTATTTTGTGTACTCCTACATGCAGTCATCCCTATCAGCAGATCTCCTTTCACCACTCTGATATTGGCTTAGTTCTCAGAATAGTTTCTGCTACTTTGACTATAATTTTCTGTATGTCTTTTATTAATCTCCTTAATGATCTGCATCCAAAATTGTACTGTCCCTGTTTCTTGAATTTCCCCTCTGCTTCATCATCATCATCATCATCACCCCTTTCCAATCTGAATTATAGCCTTAATTTTATAGCTCTAAAATATCCTTCATATTTGGTAATCCTAAACCACCTTGTTCTATTGGAAGGATCAGTTCATCCCACTCAACATTTCCCTCTTCCCCTCACAGATAAATTCCTAAAAATCTTTATTAATTATTGTTCATAGGTTCTCCTCTGCTTGATAAAAATATGCCTGACCAGTATATAAATCTAAAGAGACTAAAGCATTTTCATGCTTGTATTGTACTATCTATATCCATAAACAACTTCTAGTTTCTCAGTTATCTTTTGTTTAGTCTCTTTACACATATCCTCAGGTGCCATAACAGAAGCTTTGTAATCCATACTCTTAAATACTTAATCTTATTGTGTCCCCATATGTATTGGTATTGCTGAACCACTTCATGTATGAGTACATAATTTACAGCTATATAGCCTTTATTTTACCTTGATTGATTTTATATCCTGAAAAGATGAATGGTCTCAAAATGTCCCACACCATGTTCTTTACTGGACTTATAGGATAAAAAGTAATATATGTAAATAAAGCCAACTTTTCTTGATTACCATACCAGTTATATCCTTGAATTTCTGAGTTCCTTATTTTATATTCCAATGGCTCTAAATATAAAGCAAATAACAAAGGGGGAAGAAGACACTACTACCTGGTTCCACTGTTCAGACACAACTTGTCAGAGAGGAGCCATCCTTCTTAAATTCTTGCCTCCGATCCTTCATGTAACCTCCTAATTAATGTTATTTTATCAAGAAATGCAAATGCTTCCATTGCCCTACTCATAAAATCCCAGCTTACTATATTCAATGCTTTCTCAGCATCAAGACCCACCAGTAAAAGAAGTATTTTCTTACATTCTGCTTCCCTTTTATCATCCTTGTTTTGTTAATGCTGTCAAATGTTTTTTATCATCTTTATTGAATTATCACTTATGACATAGGAGATCATGCAGTTATATAAATGAAAACAAACTATTTTGACATATTATCATTTACAAATATTATACATCACATATAGGGTAACCATTTGAAATGTCAGGACCCACTTGAGCGGGTCCCAAAATATGAAGACTGAGTGGCCCTAGAGAACGAACTTACATATACCAAGTCTGGTATGATATTTTTCAGAATATTCCCTTTCTCCAAGGTATGGCAATCTTGGAATTGTTTTCTACAAGTTTGTGGTGTGTGTCTGTGTGTGTGTCTGTAGGGGCTTGCCCCCCTGCAGAAAGAAGTTTAAACGGAAGAACAATTTTCAAGATGTGCTCTTCTCTGAGTGTTTGGTCTTTTTTTTCCTGGCTTTTGGCACTTGACATTTTGAGTGCCGACCTTTCAACAGGGAGCTGACATATAATCTTCTGTATAGCCATTGCCAGTCCAACATTATGTAACTCACTCAATTCCTGTCTTCCCTTCAACCTCATTCATCCCCCAAAACATTATTCTGCATGTATTGATCTTACACTTCTCTTTTTTTTCCTATATAATTTGCTCCTACCCTTTTCTAAAGATCCCACTTCCAGTTCTTTTATCTCTTTAATTATATTCAAAACTATAAATACAGTTGATTTATTTTTTCTAGATATTCCCTTTTTGGCAGCCACCAGAATTAAACTTAAGGCCTTAATATTATGTCTAGGCAATTCAGATCCTGTATCACAGCTCAAAAAATAATAATAGTAATAATTTCCTTAATTAAACCAATTTGCTCACCCAGTATTTCTGCCAGAGTAGTTTGTAGAGAATTTTTAAAGTCTCCCAACTCTTTTCACTCCCCCCAAAAATATGTTCCCAATTACCTCTTTCTTCCCCATCACACCTCGAACATTTGCAATCTACCTGAGAAAAACATTCTTTGTGGAATTACAAAGGATCAGTCACATTTGTGAAATATGGCTGAACAAGAAAAACTTGGAAGTATTCGACTTTTTTTACTTTGTTAAACTTGTAGCAGACTCCAAAGCATTTGCACTACTTCATGTCATTAATGTTTGGAAGAATGTTAAAGGGAAGAGAAGAAGAGAAAAAGAGGTAACTAGCTAAAAAAATTTTTGTTAACAGTATCTTTAGGAGTTGCTGGTTTTCTTCCTGTTGATCTCCACCTCTCAACTCCGGTCTCTGGTTCATTTCCGCCATAATCCTGGTTCTTCTATTCAATCCCTGTGCTTTTCTGTGTCTCTCCACTGCCTATTTGTGCTTTCAAAAAATCAGTACAGTCTGTTCCTTCTGGTGTCTCTGGTACAGCAGAAAATCTCAGGTTTTCCCTACATGCTCTTTTCTTTAACTCTGCCATTTTCTGAAACATCTCTTCTTGAGCAGTGTCATACTCAGCTGGTCTTTTCTTTTTTTTTCTGCCTCTGATTGTTGCAGTTTTATCACCACATCTGAATATCCCTCTAAACTTTCTTCTGTTTTCTCAGACTTTTATTATTTGAGATGGTATACACCTTCAGCATTTTATTTATTTTAATCATCTCTGAGCACATTTGACTTATTTTTTCCTCTAGATTACTAGAAAACATGTCTTTCACCAAGCCAGAGTTTGAATTGAATACCTGCAGGATGTTTTCTGAGTCAGTATTTTCTCCTCACCTTTTGTGGCTGTTTTCTTTGAGGGTCTCTAAATTTCTTCTTTTTGGGCATCCAGGCAGTGCACGTACTAGCTAGTAAGTGAAACTTATCCAAAAGGGGATATTCACTGGCTGTTTTCTGAGTTTCTGTTTTCACACCTGGAAAGCTGAAATTAAGCTTTTGCTCAGTGTTCAGCCATCTTAGAAGTCCCAGTGTTGTCACATTTTTTTGTCTACTCTCCACAAGACCATATTGATACATGTATGTTAATTTTGTCAACAACTTGGCCATTATATTAAGTAGTGTAGACATGAAGACTTTGTAATCATGCCTTAAAATTGAAATGGGTCTGTTTGAAGCTGGGTAGGATGGGTCTTTAACTTCTTCGGGTATTACAGCCACCACAGCTTTCTTTCAAGATGTTGGCACACTCCCCTTCTTTTGAAATACTGTTAAACAAAATGTTCCAGATTTTTATGACTTTCTTCCTTTGTAACTTCCACAGTAATACCATCTGTTCCTGGAGACACAAGATTGATTATAAATTTGTTTAACATTTGTTTAAATAAACAAATATTAAATAAACAACTGATTATAAATCACTGCTTTTATTTCATCTCTTCCCATGTTAGCTGTTAATTCTTGAGTGTCTTCTACCTCTAACCTTAGCACACTTAAGACTTCCATAAATATTTCTATTTATGCTCTTACTTGATTTCCACATTTCTTTGCTTTATACAAATTTTCATAAAATTTCACAAATATCTGTAATACTGCTACAGGATCTCTGGTTATTTTTCTTGTTATAAGCTGCATAAGTTTGGCAACTTTTTGTGCTTTCTGTTGCCTAACTCGTCCTAAAAGTTTTTGTGCACTAGAGTTATTATCAAGAAATACTTGCTTAACAGCAATCTTTCTAAACTCATGCATATCTACAAATGCTCCCTTGTTTTCTCTTTTGCACCCTACATTTGTGCCTCTTCTTTTTCTGTGAGATTCCCCTTATTCTGCAGTACTTTAACTTTTGTCAGTCTCTCTAAATAATTCTTATTTTCTAACCATGTCTTTTTTTCATTTATTTTTACCATAATTTTAAACACCATTTTCGTTGTATCCCACTCCATAGCTCTCTCTTCTGAAGACATTTCTATCTTCCCTAATAACTCCCAAATAATTTCTACTACCCATTCTTTAAATTCCTCTCTTTTTAACAGATGGGTAGGAAAGCAACAGTGTTTAATTTTTACTTCATTACCCTGTATTTTATGTCAGTTTTTATTGCTGTGTGATTTGAAATAGTTATTGGACATGTATTGAAGCTTTCAATTGATTGCACATGTTCCTGTTTAATATAATTTCTGTGTAGTCTAGCCAAGTTATAATACACTGCGGAAGAATATGTAAATTCTCTGAGTTCTGTCCCTATTACTGAATTCACATCTGCCATACTAAATACTTTCCCCAAGATGCATCCTCACTGTTGCATATCAAGTTCCAGTCCCCACTTATAAGTAAAATTCCCTGCTTTAAGCTGATTTCTCACAAAATCTTCTTAAGCTCCATAATAGCAATTTTTGGTGGAAAATAAATACATGCCGGAGTAATCCTCCTCCCATGCCAATAACCCCTTCCTACCATAAATCTGCCACTACTATCTTTTTTCGTCTTCTGTCACTATTAGAGCTCTTCTAGCAGTTACTGTAATTACTCCCCCTTTTATTTGTTCCCAACATTCTGCTAAATATCCATCTTGAAGTCCTTTCTTTATCAAATTCACATGTTCATTTCTTTCTAGACATGTTTCTCCTGCAGCATTGCTATTTGCACTGTGCATTTCTTAATATAATTCAATACTCTTATATTTTTTCTTTGCCTGTAAGGCCATTTTACATTCCAGGATAATGTGGATAGCTTAGCCATTATGATAAGTTGTTGTTCCCAGCATTTATACATGACAGCTTTTCTTAATGTGTATTTCCAGCTTTTGTGTTACATGTGCACACTGATGTTTGGCTGGCTTACCTCTTATACAATTGTTTCTAGTCATCTCCATTTCAATCTGTCATATTTTCAATATTTTTTTTGTTTTAATGAAAACCCTCAGAACACCCCTATAACCTATTAACTTAGAATGAACAAAGCCATGTACATCTTCAGAAAATGAAGTTTAACCTTTCAGATAGGAACACTTGTCTCATGTCTACAGCTTTACCTGCAGGCATTACATAACCTAAAATTGAGGTTGCCCATGCTAAAAGTGCATGTTACAGCCTGTGCTCCTACTTATACTGGTTGGTGGCTGTTCTTTTCTTATCTCTGTTACCTTCCTTGTTAACAAAATCATTATTATTGTTAGTTGTTATAAACTTGGATTCATACTCATTTTCATTCAACTCCAGAGTACTATCCTTAAGAAACTTAAAAAAATGTTGACCTTATCTTAAGTTACGGAATGCCAAGCTATTTTTTTCTTTTCTGATGTATGATTTTCTTTTTTTTGGATGTTCCAAGATCTAAGGACATAGTAACAATTACTAGTCTATGCATTTCACCTATTTTGCTTTTATTGGGTATTATTTTGAGAGGAGAATTACTTCAACAGTGAATTTTTTGCTTGCTTTTTGTACAATGTTTTATGTCTGCTCTGTATTGTAGAGGAATGGAGCCCTGCCTATGGCCCAGATGAGCAATGTTCAAGAATCAATCTAGATAATGGGGTCACTGATTAGGGAGGATGAGAATGCTCAGCTAATGAAACTCACCCATTTTGTTGGGGATGGGAGAGGTGTTCTTGTGTTGTGACACTGACTGTCACAGTGAAACTAAAATGCACAATGCATCTACAGGCTGGAGAAGTGTAGTTGTTCTGATGTGCTTTAGTAAGTAGTAACATTCTGGGGTGAGGGGGTGGAGTATGCAGGAGCATCCACTACCTTGTGGAAAGAAAGTATGACAGTCTATTTTGCAGACTATTTTATCTAACCTGTTTTTGTTTGTCTGTCCATAACTAGAAAAACTTTGAAGCTTGCTTGTATGACAGCCTCCCATGACCCACTCTCATCCCGAGGTGAAAAGAATGGGCAGATTAGTTGCAAGAGGGCTGATGGTTGGCTGATAGTGGGGTTAAAAAATGCTAAGTATCTGTTTTCTTGCTCATTCCTTATTTTTAATTACGGTTGTTGCTCCATTAATACTGACAAGTCTTTATAGATATTTAGGGCCCTTTAGGGTATAGGGTCAAATCTAGGATGACTTATTACCTTTTTTGTCTGTACAATAGAAGATGTTTAAAAATATATGCTGCTCTCATTTTTCTTGTCATATATTCTGAATTTTTGGTTTTCTATTCTTTCTCCCTGTAAAGATATTCAATTGAAACGTTTTTAACATTTAACTTTATTAATATTAATGCTGCTTTATTTGAACACCAGATGGTCTTTTGAGTAAAATATTAAGTATTTTTTCAGGCATTTGGACATATTTGAAATTTTAATGCTGGTTCACTTCACCTTCATTAACATCATGCAAAACTTGAAACAGTTTTTCAGATTTATGCAAAAATTGGGCTATTGGGCATTTTTGTTTTCTTATATGATTTATGATTTTTTTCTGTTGAAAAAAAAAAAACGCTTTAGAAATATTAGGATGTTTTTCATTTTCTTGATTTCTGTAGCTGTCCAGACTTCTTATAAGGTATAATAAAGCACAGTTTCTTCTTTGCCAAAAACTCTTTGGTTTGCTAGATAACACATCTGCTGTTTAATTTATTTGCTGCTTAGCTGTTATCAGTAGCAAATATATCATGCATCTTTTTGTGTGTCTGGCAGATGTTTAACCAAAAAAAAAAAAAATCTAATTGCCGGATATTTAATGTTTTTGCCATGCTTCTGGTACGATATCTTCATTGTAGAAAAGGAAACTTTATTACTGCTGACCTTTGCCTTTCTGCATTATACTAAACATTGGAGAGAGTTTGCTATTTATTCATTGCCAAGTAACAGTAAATTCAGTCATATGAGCTTTCTTTATCCCGTCTTTCAATCTTTTGCTTTTTCTGACTCTCTCTCTACATTACTGTCAAGAAGGCAAATTATAGTACTTTTGCTTGGTATGCACATCACGCTTGTGGAAGTGCTTTTTTTTTCTTAAACATTTTCCAAGATACTTCTTTCTACTTTAGAGCATTATTATACAATGTCAGTGTAAGTCAGTTATTTATTTATATTGTTTTTCCCCATCTTCACTTGATTATCTCCAAGGAATCCCAGTGTCACAGATGACCTTTTGATTGTTATTAGATTATCTTTGTAGCTGTTGGCTTAAATCTACATGCTGTGAGCCAGCATTCATATTAGTCCCATGATACTGGATGCATTTCTTTACCCTGTTCATTTATAAAAAGATGTATAGTAACATAATTTGAGCTTTTAAGAAGTGAACATATGTTATTTTATATATCTGGCTATTTTATGTAACTTTGTTTTTTAACTTTCATTTCTTTAGTTGTAATTCCATTCTGTTCTTCCACATAACTGAAATTTAATGTTGGGATGAGTATATCAAACCATTTACCAGCCTTCTCAAAGGCAGAGAACCTGCTATTTTTAGTTTATCCATACCAAGCTTATTTACATTTGAAAACATAATTCATTTTGTAAGTTTAGCCTTGATGAGTTTACTAGCAAGGTAAATCTTGCATTTCCTGAAATGTATTTGCTGGAACTTTAGCATTGTGGCTCACCAGGTTGAAAAAATGCAGCTGAATTCATTCTCCATTTTTATCATTGGTAGAGGGAGTTTTGTACATAGACTTTTCAAAGGACTCATAGGTTCATAAGGTATAGACTGTTCACAGGGCTCATAGGTGCTTACTGGGGTGAGAATCTTAAGAAGCCTAGCCTTTCATTCTCTCTCTAGTTTTTTTAGCCCTTATATTTTCTGTATGAATAACCCAGAGGTAGCCATTTGCTTGTTTTTTGCCCTGTTACATAAAGGATAGGGGCACTAAACATGGGGTAAATTTACGGTTTCTTACTCAGTCAATGAAATTACATTTGAATACACTAAGAGACTTTGGCGTATGTGGAGTGGAAAACTGTAACACAGAAGTAGTATTCTCTAGTACATATTTATCCCTCCAACATGTCCTTTTTATGTTGCAGAAGTCATTGAGATCCCTTGATTGTGTGAATATGCTACCACTGGACTTGAGAATATATAATATGATAGTTTAGGGTCTGTTGAGGCTCTATACAAAAGGCAGAGGTTGCTTCTTAATAACCTGTATGATATCAGGAAGATGGACAATGTTTTGAGATGGTCTGCATGATTTAGGCCCTTGATATTTTGGTGGGAAAAGTTGTGGTTGTTCCAGCTGTGGGAACAGGTACATATTGAAAGGGGTATTGTATTCACCGATCAGCCTAATGAG
The DNA here is from genome assembly GCF_019279795.1 of Protopterus annectens. Taxonomy (NCBI): domain Eukaryota; kingdom Metazoa; phylum Chordata; order Ceratodontiformes; family Protopteridae; genus Protopterus; species Protopterus annectens. Next base: position 326,692,039 of record NC_056748.1, read on the forward strand.
AGTAGAGTACAGTTTAATGATTACTTCTGCAAATAAGAGCAGGATCCCAACCTTAGTTACAGGGATACAGTTACACATGAAAGTTTGTAGTCTACCTAGAGAAGACAGTAAAAAGATGCTGAAGAGGGTCATGCTTGGAACTAGATCAAACTTTGGGTCCTTCACCTTTTGCGTTTCATTGTCCTATCTGGAAACTTTAGATAATTCAGTTCAAAATCTCATAAGCAAATCTTCACCCAGTACAACATCCAAGTCAAAGGTGATTTTTTAACAAGACACATTGAAGCACCACTTAACAGGCTGAGCAAGCAAAGGGTCATAGTCATTTGACTATCAGATAGTGCCAGTTTTCGCCACATCACACGTGTATCATTATCAGTGTATCACACTGCATCATTAGTATAGGACACATTCATAGTGCAGGTGGGTGTAGATGACTTGAGACGTACCACCCTAGATCATACGAAGAGAGACATGACAGAGGTCTGAAAATGCGTGTCGTGAGACTGATACGAATCTAGCTTTGAATGATGCCTCAGTGCGAACAACATACTTTTTATTTCAACAAATGGCTTAGCTTCTGGTGTAATTTAAAGTGGGTACAATATATATCTGACTTGGAGGAAATGGTAGACAATCCTAACTGCTTTGACAGGGATGGCCTATACCTATCCTTCCAGCCTTTTGTATAGCTCATTCACTCAAATGGAGCTCGGGAAGTTTGCACTGTAACTTCCAATGGGCAGAGCCTAAGCCTTTTGACAGAGTCAAATTATATGCTCACATTTCAAATAAATGTTCACATATCTGGAACGATAGGGGTTATGAAAGAAGTATATATAAATGGCAAACCCTTCATCGCAAACTATTTTTATAGTGGTAGTTTTCTTTAGGTTCTAGGTCTTAAACTGAATTTTATTAAGTTACAGTAAACACAGTAACTATTATGTTTGTAATAGTTTGTAAACCACTTACAGTATGTCAGCAGCCACTCAAGTTGCACACATTCTATCAGCATTTTATTCATCTAGCTGAGAGCTTTCATATGAGGCTACAGAGTTGTCTCTGTTACCTGTTTTTTGAGATATTTAGAAAAATGTGAAAGCTGTATTGATATAAACAAATATAAAAACAACAGTTAATATCTCTTTACCTGTACTAGACAGTGGTCAAATATTAATGCAGTTGAGTTTGCCATCATGTAACATTTAAGATTAAATATTTTAATACCCTGTACATAGCATGGTTTTGGAATTATTGATGCAAATATGAACAGACAATAGTTGATGCCTAGAGGCAGCAGTAGGAGTTAACTGCAGATGCACCCAGAGGCATCACTTGGATGTAACAAGATATTTGCTAAATCCTTGAATCCTTGTCAATCTCATAGTGCTTATTTAGGCAACATCAGTCTTCTAAAGCTTCCAGCACAACAGAACAGAACCTGTATAACATAAAGGTACCACTGCTCAATGCTAAGAACCTTTCAAAAAAGACTTCACTCCCTACAAGCCCTCCTTACAATGGAAAATATTGATATATGTGTGACACCCTTGCATTGGCCCAGTAATCAAGGAGCCTCAGTCCTCTCCACTAACACCAGTGAGGGACGTGCACATTAGAAGGATAACAAATACACACTTAGTAAAGTAAAATTTCCCTTAAGAGCACACAGAGATCACAGTCAGTCTGGGGCTGGTTTCTCCCTGTCTCTTCAGATCTCCAATAAGATTCCCCACTGGCACAGCTATAGGGTTCAAATCTCAGCTGGGTAGTCAGGCCAAAACCTGCAGTAAACTCCCTGTCCAACCAGTGCTTCGTGTCCCTGCCCAAGTAGCTGACACACACACACACATTGAGATTTGATTTATTTACAAACACCTAGACACTCCTGGGAAAGGCTGGCACAGGTTCACTAGCTGTGCCCCATTCTGCCCAAGTTATAAGGTAGTAATCACTGCCACCAACTACTTTTTTCTGCTACTCTAAAGGCCCTTACCAAAGGGTGTCCAATTCAACTGTGCAGTGTTGTTGTTATCCAATTGGTAAGTGTGACTGAGACTTGAAGGCTATTTAGGAGTGGCTTGTACAGTATCACCAAATACATGCAAGTACTGTAAGAGCTTAAATATCTCTAAACAAAACAGCCACAGTTAAAAGGTTAAAAAATATTTAATAAATAAATAAATAACACAATACTCATTAATTCAACACAGTGACAATAGATAGTTCAGAAATCACAGGAAATACTTAAAAACAACATTGTAGGACAGTCTGACATAAATACAGAAAATAGCTAGTAATCTTGCTACATTCTAATCTATCTCGGAGAGAAATATTAAGATCTAAAGCCTACTTGGAGAGCAAGGTAAAGTGCTGGTGAGTTGTTAACAGGCCCAGAAAAAGATACAAAATGCACTCTCTTTCTCTCTGAGATGGTTTTTAAATTGATAATACACACTACTGCTGAGTGATTTCAGATTAGATCATTCTTGTCACCTCTGCTCAAATTCCCAGGCTCACATAACGGAAAATGTAACATTTCTTTATGATCTGCAGCTGCCAGAAAGTCACAGAGCAATAAAAGATGATGTACATGTTAAACCTAGTAATTACCTCTGTCTTAAGACAATAAAAAGAAGCTCCTAGCCCAGACATAGTGTCTCTTCGCTTGAGATCACACACAGTTGTAACATTATTTACTTCCAACTTATTTTGTTAGAGTTTGCAAGTTAACTCTGTATGTCCCAATTTCTACTGTAAAACACTCATTACATAGGCATAGAGTTTATACACATTTCTGCTTTCTTCCAGCAGGATGCACTGTAGTTACATTTTTGAAGCTGAGCACATAACACAGTTTTCTTACACTTGTGAAACAAGCCTGTATATCATATTAATATTTACAATGACATATAATTGTTTACAAAATTTTATCTAGCTGGACTGACAGCCTCTCAGTTTATCACCCACCCACCCCCCTCCCCCCGGAGAACTCAAGCTAGTTTTTTCAAGTGACCCTTGAGAAACGTTGCTTGAGAGGGTTGAGCCAATCTGGGTATACCTTACCCCATTCCCTGTCTTGACACCCCATCTGCATTGGCATTGCTAATCCCACTGTGGTGCTGCACTGACATATATGCTTGCAGCCCTAGGCTCCATCTTAGCAACTTAGCATTTTGCTGGCTGGCTCAATGTAACCATGTTAGGAGATTGTGATCTGTAACTACAGTGAATTTTCTTCCATACAGATAAGGCTGAAGTTTCGGTAGTGCCCACACTATGGCTAGACATTCATTTTCTACAGCTGCATAGCATTCCTCCCTGGGTTGGAGACTACGACTGAGATAAACCTCTGGGTGCTTTTCTCCATCTGAAGAAATCTGTTAAGTACAGCCCCTAACCCATGGTTCTAAGCATCCACTTGCACAACAAATTATTTGCTGTAACCTGGACTGGCTAACACAAGGGGTCCTCCCAAAGCTTCTTTAAGCTTCTGGAATTCCTGCTCACATGCTGTGTTCCATCCTAGCTTATCTGGCCTGTTTTTCCTTGTCAGGTCTGTGAGGGGAGCAGCTATGATACTATAACTGGGGACGTACTTTCTGTAATACCCTGCTGTCCCTAAAAATGTCTCACCTGCTTTTTGGTAACAAGTGCAGGCCATGCCTGAATGCCTTCAACTTTGTCAGGTTCTGGCCTGATCTTGCCACTCCCCACTCTATGTCCCAGGTAGGAGACCTCTGCCATACCCACCTGACATTTGATGGGCTTAATGGTCAACCCTGCCCTCTGTAGTCTGCCCAGCACCACCCTGACATGCTGACTGCACTCTTGCCAGGAATGGCTGTAGATGGCAATATCATGTAGGTAAGCAAGAGCAAAATCTCCTGCTAGGATATGATCTACCAGCCTCTAGAAAGTCGCTGGGGCATTTTTCATCCCAAAGGGCATCTTTGTGAACTCATACAAGCCAAAAGGAGTGTCAAAGGCTGACCTCTCTCTAGCACTGGGAGTCAAGGGCACCTGCCAGTAATCCTTGGTAAGATCAGTGGTAGTAAGATACTTAGCCCCGCCCAGCTGTTCTAGGGTTTCATCTTTCCTAGGCATGGGGTAAGCATCTGACACTGTGTGATAATCTCCTATATTCCACACAGTACCTGGGGCTGCCATCCTTCTTTGGTACCAGCACCACTGGGGAGGCCCAGGGACTGTTGGACTCCTGAATTACCCCTAGTTCCAACATTTCCTGTTTCTCATCCCTCAGATTCTGTTTGACTCTCCCAGGCACCCTATAAGGGGCCTGCCTAATAGGCCTTTGGGGTCCTGTATCCATCTGGTGCAGTCCCAGGTGGGTGCACCCTGGTTTCGCAGTGAACGTGTCCCCAAACTGCTGTAACACTGCTCTGATTTCTCTTACGTGGGTAGGAGATAGCTGCTGGGACACTGTTACCACTTCCACTGAGGTGTCAGTCCGAGCCTCACTGAGGAGATCATCCACCAGATCTCCCTCAGACTCTTCCTGCAATCTACTGAAAATACTCAGTACAAGGGCCTCCCTATCATGGTAAGGTTTCATCATGTTGTCATGGTACAGTTTGTGCTCCTGCCTAGCAGTTCCATCATGTAGTTAACATCACTGACCATCCTTGCCACCTTGTAGGGTCCCACCCAAGCTGCTTGTTGTGTCTGACAGGAATGAACACCATTAACTGCTACCCTACAGCATACTCTCTAGCCTGAGCATTTCTGTCATACTAGACCTTTTTCTGCTGTTGGGCTTCTGCCAGGTTCTCCTGGGCTAAGCCCATGAGTTCTCTGAGCCTTATTCTGAGGTTTAGGACATATGCCACAACAGACTCCTTGTGAGATTCACACTCACCTTCCTACTCATAACAAATTAAGTCTAGAGGCCCCCTCACCCTATACCCATACAACAATTCAAAGTGTGAAAAACCTGTGGATTCCTGGGGAACCTCTCTGTAAGGAAACAGAAGATGGGGCAAATATTTGTCCCACTCCCTTTTTAACTGTTCTGCATATGCCCGTAGCATGGACTTGAGTATAGAGTTTAACCTCTCAAGAAGACCATTAGTTTGGGGATGGTAGGGGTGGTCTTCAGGTGCGTCACATCACAGTATTTTCACTGACAAGCCAGCAAGTCTGACATGAAATTGGCACCTCTGTCAGTCAATATTTCTTTTGGGAAACCTACCCTGCTTAAATCGTCCTCAAAACATTTGCCACCTTTTCTGCTTCAGTGGAAGGCAATCTATTACCACTGGGATGTACTTTGTCCCTTTGGAACTTTGGGTACTCAGAGACCCCACAATATCTATAGCTACCCTCTGAAATGGCTCCTGAATCACAGGCAAAGGCATAAAAGGAGCTTTCACCTTGTCTCCTGCCTTTTGGCACTGCTCACAGTTCCTGCAGTACCCTGCTTAAATCTCTGGAAATTGCAGGCCAGTAGAAGTTATGTATAATACATCTGTTTGTATGTTTGAATCTCATGGGCTATGGCTAGAAGTGCCAGACCATAGGCTCTAGGCACTACTAACTGCTGTAGTCCCTCACCCTCAAGCCCTCCCTCAGGGGTCCACTCTCTATACAATAACCCTTTGTCTCAGTGTACAGATTCCCCCTTCCTTTGAGAATCAGGTGCCTCACTAGCTACCGGCCTCAGGCCTTGTAATGTAGGGTCTGAGAGCTGAGGCTGTCTCAACTCCCTCTTTGTAACCCTTCCGAGCTCCCCTTTCGCAAGAAGTCCGCTATCTTCTGACAGCGGTGCCTCACTGTCAGCCTGTGTACTACTACTCACATCTACCTTTGCAGTCACTCTGTCCAAGGGAACATCAGTACTAACAAGCAGCTGTGGCTTACCTTCATTCTCACTGCTACAGTGTAGCTCCCTCACTGAAGTAACCACTTCCCCAGTCCTGGCTGCACGTGTGTGGTCTCTCTGGGTCTCCCCAAGGCTACCATACCCACATGCTTGTCTCCAAGCCTGACTGTGTGTAACTGCATAAACACATGGTACTGCCTCATCAAAATCCTTCCCTATCAGGATATCTGCAGGATGGTAATTTGGTACCTCGGTTGTCTGAAGACAACCTACTATTAGCATTTTGTCTTTCCCACTTACTGGCTCCCTCACCTTTTGTTCCTCACCTTGCCTCTGTGGACAACTATATGCTACGTGGTCCCACTGGTTGCATTCAAAACATTTAACCCTAGGTCCTGGACATGTACCTGGACTAGTGCTTTCCACTGCTACTGGCAGATTCTGTTGGGGCAGTCTTGGATACCCACCATGGGTTCCCTTAGACCCATGAGCAGCACTTGGGTGTCCCTTTCCTGTGCAGTGATGCCTTGCTTGATAGGTATAGATCTCCCTTCTTCCCCAACTCATCTACAGTAGAGCATTGTCTATCAACTAACCAGAGCCTCATGTCCTCGGGCAAAGTGCTAAGGGCTTGTTCCTTCACTAATGGGTCTGCCAGCCCTTCAGAAGTGGTGACTTGACATCCACTCACCCACCTATGAAAATAAGTGCTCAGTTCAGCAACATATTCACACACACTTTCATCTGCCTTGCGTCTATGCTCACAAAATCTTTTCCTATAAGTTTCAGGTGTTAACTTAAAAAATTCTAGCAAACATTTCTTTACAGCATTATAGTTTAAAAAGTCAACATCAGATAGTTTGGAAAGAACCTTTACAGCTTTACCATGGAGCAATGGAGTCAGGAACATTATACAAAACCTTTGGTCAACATCATACTGTTTACATACCCTCAAGAACATATGAATGAAACTATCAAAATTATCTCCCTCTGTAAATTGTGGAAGAAATTTACTGACCTTTTGTGCTTCTGTGGTCTGGTTACTCCCTTTGCCATTACTTTGATGACTCTGGCGAAGAGTCAGCGTCTCCTTTTCATGTTGCCTCTGCCTCTCCTTCTCCTCAGCTTATATTTCCAAAAGCTTGGCCTCCAACTCAAGTCTCTTTAGCTCCAGAGGAATTTTTAAGTCCTCTATAGAAAGGTTGATCTATCCATTCTATGAGTGTTGTACATCTCCACGGCTAGTCTGATCACCTTCCTGGTTACTACTGTCGGCTGCAGCTGTGACTAAAGCTACAGTCATGTCTGCTTTGGTCAGGTTTCCATGCACCAGTCCTTTAGCCTGGCACATCTTAACCAACTGGGTCCTTGTCAGCTTGCCATACTCTTCTGCTGACATGCTTGCCTGCTCTCCCTGACTAACTAAGCTAACAAAAAATAAAACAATTGTGATCTGAACTCTGAATGTTCACTTTGTGGCTGATTTAGAGTACAAAAACACCTTCAGTAATCACTGTACACAAGCTGCAGGAATTCACTATCCACACCACTACAAGCCAATTAATATGTGATGTGCCTAACTCACCACTGTCAAACAATTAATCTGATGTGGCTATCCCACCACTGCCACCAGTTAATACGTGACACCAATGAGTGTAGCCTAAGCCTTTTGACAGAATTGAATTATGTGCTCACATTTCAAGTAAATTTTCACTTATCTGGAACCATAGGGGGTATGAAAGAAGTATAAATGGCAAACCCTTCATCACAAACTATTTTATAGTGGTAGTTTTCTTTAAGTTCCAAGTCTTAAACTACATTTTATAAGTCACAGTAAACACAGTAACTATTGTTTGTAATAGTTTGTAAACAACATACAATATCTCAGCAGCCACTCAAGTTGCACACATTCTATCAGCATTTTATTCATCTAGCCGAGAGCTTTCATATGAGGCAGTGGACTTGTGGCTGTGTTACATGGCTGTTGGGATATTTAGAAAAATGTGAAAGCTATGTCAATATAAGCAAATATCATGAAAACAACAGTTAATATCTCTTTACCTGTATTAGACAGTGATCACATATTAATGCAGTTGAGTTTGCCATTGTGTAACCTTTAAGATGAAATCTTTTAAAACCCTGTACATAGCATGGTTTGGGAATTATTGATGCAAATATGAACAAACAATATTTGATGTCTAGAGGCAGCAGTAGGAGTTAACTGCAGATGCACCCAGAGACGTCACTCGGATGTGACAGGATATTTGCTAAATCCTTGAATCATTGTCAGTCCCATAGTGCCTTATTTAGGCAGCATCAGTCTTCTAAAGCTTCCAGCGCAACAAAACAGAACCTGAATAACATAAAGGTACTACCGCTCAATGCTAAGACTCTTTAAAAAACTTCACTCCCTACAAGCCCTCCTTACCATGGAAAACATCGATGTTCTTCATCTCACATTGCTGCAGTCCTTACATATGGGTAGTCCGCTGTCCTCGGTCGGCCCGAATACCAAAGTATTAGGCTGACGTCGGTCAAGGGCGCTCAGAACTGACATCAGAGCGTCAGGGTATAAGAGCGCATGACCGACGTCATATCCTCAGTCTTTTTTGCCGCATAGTCCGATGCAGAAGCAGCGTTGCAAGTGCCGTTCGGCGTTCTGAAATTTTCGTATTCTGAGTTTCAGACCGAATCCAAGTTGGGCTAAGTACCCCGTTGAATATTTTGTTTTTCTTGCCTCAATTAATTCCGGATGTCAGAAAAAGTGAATAATTGTATTTCTTGTGGGAAACAGATACCGCATAGGGATTATCACTCTCTTTGTATTCCTTGTTTGGGACCTGAGCACGACGTAGTCGGGTGTCGCTTTTGTGCTAAGTTTAATAAGCGCACCATCAAGCGTAGGTTAGATTGCGCTAGGCTTGTCTTCGGTAAGCGGTGTAATTATAATATGCCGTCCGGATCCTCCGACGCCCGCTACAAGAAGCGCAAAGCCAAATCTTTAAAACCCAGACAGGATGAGTCGTCCGTTCCGGACGCCGGCTCTTTAGGAACTACGGGGAAATCTGTGGATCCGGCCGAGGTTTCAGTTGAGTCTCAGGAGGAGACTTTGATTTTGCAAGATGTGGCCTCTCAGGAGGCAGGTCAGGCTGAGGGGGCCTCTCAGGTTACTGTTCTCCCTTCCTTACCTAAGGGGATTAGGCCTTCTCCTTCTGTTTCTAAGGCTTCTTCCAAAGGCAGGGCTAGTTTACCTTTCCCTGGTGTCAGTCCTAGTTCTGCAGGTTCTGTGCCTAAAAAGCACATGCTTAAAATGGCAGAAGATTTAATTACTTTGATAAGAGGTTCTATGCCCCCCCCCTGATAAGAGGCCCAGAATGGAGCCAGAGGTGGAGAGTTTGGAACAGGCCTCAGATGATTCAGAGTCTTCGGCTGAAGACATTCAGGATTTTCCTACTTATTCTGATTCTGATGCAGAGGATTCCACTCCTTCTGCTTCTCCTCCAGAAGATTTTTCCTTCTCAGAAACACTTTATTCTGTGAGGGAGCATTTTAAATGGGAAGGTCAGGATTTCTCTGATTCACGGAAGAGGCTTAGGGAGTTCTTGTTTTTACCACAACATAGGCCCTTGGCTATACCTCCTGTTTTGGATGTTGTGCAAGATGTTTTCTCTGAGGCTTCCCTTAATCCAGATTCTTTGCCTCCTGCGCCAGTTAAACCGGACAGGTATTACAGAGTACCTGAGGCTCATAAATATCTGTATAAGAGTCCTAGGGCAGACCCAGAAATTATTAGCCAGGGACCTAAGGGTGTCAGGGCTTCTGTTGTAAAGAATCCAGTTCCTATGGATAAAGAGGCTAGAGCTTTGGATAGATGGGGTAAAAAGGTGTATACCTCTTCTACTTTAGCAATGAGGGCTTTGAATTGCCAGTTTCATATGTTAAAGTATCAGAATTTCCTCCTTACTCAACTAAAATCTAAAGTGGATGCTTTGGCAGAGGGCATTGAGTGTAAGGAATTACAGGATTTGGTACATGTCTCTGAACAGGTGGGTAAGTATTCTTTGCAGTGTGGTTTTGATGCTTTACAGGCTTCTTCCAGGGTGGCTGCCACTGGTTCAGTTCTTTGCAGGCACGCCTGGCTTAAGGATCAGAATTTGTCAGAGCATGTTAAAACTAGAATTTTGGATGCTCCTTTACAGTCTGAAGTTTTATTTGGTCCCCCTGTGGAGTCGGTCTTGAAAAAGATGGAAGACAAGGCTAAGTCTATGCAGACTGTTAAAGACTTCTTGCAGGTGCAGCCTCCAAAGTTTAGTAGGAATTGGCCTACTAAGGGGTGGACGTATCCTTCTTCTGATTCTCAGTCTAGAGGTAGATCTAGACGTGGTAGGGGCAGAGCTCAGAGTACTTTCAGGCCTAGAACATGGAGTTCACCTGCACAATCTTCAGGTGAGGGCAGGGGCCAGTCCTTTCGTAAACAGGCCCAATGACCTGCATTTTCAGCTGCCAGATTCTTCTTGCCTGGCAGCTCCTTTGGGAGGAAAGTTAGCACTCTTCAAGCAAAACTGGCTTTTAGTCACCCAGGACAAATGGGTATTGGACATTATAAACCGAGGCTACAAGTTTTATTTCCATACATTGCCTCCTTACAAAGGTATGCCAGACGTTCCTCCTCAACAAAGGGTAGAGGCTTACAAGCAGATTTCTTTACTTCTTCAAATGGGAGCCATACAGCCGGTCCCTCTGTCAGAAGTGGGCCTAGGTTTTTATTCTCGCCTGTTTCTAGTACCAAAGAAAGGGAACACGTGGAGACCGATTTTGGATTTATCTATCCTCAACACATTCCTGGACATTCCAAAGTTCAAAATGTTGACGTTGCAACAGCTTTTACCTCTGTTGGGCAAAGATCACTGGATGGTAACTCTGGATCTCAAAGAGGCTTATCTTCATGTTCCTATCAGGCTCAGTTGCAGGAGGTACCTGCGTGGGCTGGGACTTTACATTATCAGTTCTCTGCATTGCCCTTTGGCTTATCTACTGCCCAGGGTGTTCACAAAGGTTCTGGCTCCAGTGATAGCCTTCTTCAGGTTGAGAGGAATACAAATTTATCCTTATTTGGACGATTGCCTGATTCTTGCTCAAGACAAGTACGAACTTCTTCATCATCTGCAGTATGTGATGGCAGTGTTAAGGTGCCTAGGGTATTCTGTGAACGAAACAAAGTCCAGTCTAGTACCCTCTCAGGAACTGTGCTTTCTGGGTGTGAGACTGAATACAGCTTCCCAGATGGCTTTTTTGACCCCGGACAAACAAAAGAACCTTACTCTTTACTTCCATCAATTGTCTCTACGGTCCAGGCTGACTGCAAGGACAGTCCTTCAAGCCTTGGGGTCATGGCATCTTGTATCCTGGTGTTTCCCAATGCCAAACTGCATATGAGGAAGCTCCAATGGTATCTCAAGAGCGTATGGACACAACACTGCCAAGATCTGGACACTGTCATTCAAATAATACCTTGCATTCAAAAGGAATTTTTGTGGTGGGCTCAGGAATGTCACCTAAACAAGGGACTCTCTGTGACCCGACCTGAGGCGAGTCAGATTCTAACGACAGATGCCTCGGACAAGGCTTGGGGAGCACACCTCAATGGAAAATGGGTTCAAGACACGTGGCCTGCCAGACTTCAACATTTGCATATCAACTTGAAGGAGATGTTAGCAGTCCAATTTGCATTGATGGCTTTCAAAGATTTACTTCACCCAAGGCAAGTGTTGATTCAAACAGACAACACAACTGTCATGTGGTACATCAACAAGCAAGGGGGAACACATTCATACCCTCTTTGCAGACAAGCGATGATTTTGTGGGAGACTGCTCTCAGTTTACACCTCAATCTTCAGGCAAGGTTTCTACCAGGAGCACAGAACTCCTTAGCAGATGTGTTGAGCAGACAGATAGTGGATCCCCACGAGTGGATATTGGATCCTCATGTATTTCGAAGGTTGACAGTGTTATGGGGAACTCCAGACATAGATCTGTTCGCTTCTCCACTAAATTTCCAGTTGCCAAAGTTTTGCACAAAATGTTTCATCCCACAGCTTGGAAGGTGGATGCTCTATCCTTCAGTTGGAGCAATCTTCACGCCTATGCCTTTCCACCTCTGCCTCTCCTCCCAAAGGTACTCTTGAAGGCCAGACAAGACAAGCCATCCATGATTCTGATAGCTCCAGATTGGCCTCGACAGCACTGGTACCCTCTGCTGAGAAGTTTAGTACAGGAGCCTCCATGGCCTTTGCCTTGATTCCGCACCTTTTGTCACAGGAGGGCAATCATTTCCTCAATGTCAGGATTCAGTCCCTGCATCTAACAGCCTGGCATATTCTGTTCTAGACCCTGGAGGGTCTCAGCTTCCACAACAAGTTTTAAATGTTATTTTGGAGGCCAGAAGGCCTAGTACAAGGAAAGTTTACGCTGATAAATGGAGGGGGTTTTTGTTTGGAGCAAAGCAAAGGACTTTGATGTTTCCAAGCCTGATTTAAGTGTTTCTCTTCAATACCTTACAGATTTATTAGACAAGGGTTTGTCTTTCTCCTCTATAAAGGTTCATGCTGCAGCCATTTCTGCTCACTATGACTGTGACCCTCCTTTGTTCTCTCATCCTTTGTTTAAGCAATTTCTTAGAGGGGCAAAGAACATAAGACCCCCACGTAGAGCTCCTACTCCTGCCTGGGATCTCAATTTTGTGTTGGAAAAACTTACTTTACCTCCTTTTGAGCCTGCAGCTAATGCCGAATTGGAAGTTTTTGTCCTGGAAGACTGCTTTTTTGTTGGCCATCACGTCTGCAAGAAGGGTTTCTGAATTACAGGCCCTTATGGCAGTTGAACCCTTCCTAATTTTTCATAAGGATAGGGTATCTTTACGTACTAATCCTACTTTTATGCCTAAGGTGGTTTCTAGTGTGGCCTTGAACCAAACTATTCATTTGCCTACCTTTTATGCAGATCCCCAAAATAAAGGGGAGAAGATTTTGCACACTTTGGATATTCACAGGCAGTTGCGTTATTTTTTGAGCAGAACTAAAGGGTTCAGACAGTCTCAGCAGTTGTTTGTTTCTTTTGCCTTGGGTTCTCAGGGAAAGCCTGTTTCTAAACAAACTATTTCTAAGTGGATTGGTTTTTGCATTGCTTTCTGTTATTCCCATCATGGTAAGGAGATTCCGGCTGGAATTCAGGCCTCATTCCACTAGGGCTACTGCTACCTCTACAGCCTTTTTAAGGGGGGTGGCTACTAAAGATATTTTGGAAGCAGCTACTTGGAGTTCAGTGCATACTTTTTCTAAACATTACCACCTTCCTCTTTATTCTAAATCTAGGGCTGGATTTGCCACTGCAATATTACAGGGCATTTTGGCAGCTCCTAATGCTTTATGATTTTGCCAACCTCCCTTTACCTCTGCTTTGGGATTCTACCCATATGTAAGGACTGCAGCAATGTGAGATGAAGAACATAGTACAGTTTTGTACCTACCATAAATGTAGATGTTCGAAGATCCACATTGCTGCAGTCCAATTAACCCTCCCTCCTTCCCCTCTATAGTTTGGAATGGTTGTATGGTTTGGGTGGTAGCGGTGATTTGTACATATTTTATTTTTGGGAAGTATGTTGTTTTTGGCTGTGGGCTTTCTTTTTAGGGCCTTCTGACATCTGGGGCAAGAAAAGACTGAGGATATGACGTCGGTCATGCGCTCTTATACCCTGACACTCTGATGTCAGTTCTGAGCGCCCTTGACCGACGTCAGCCTAATACTTTGGTATTCGGGCCGACCGAGGACAACGGACTACCCATATGTAAGGACTGCAGCAATGTGGATCTTCGAACATCTACATTTATGGTAGGTACAAAACTGTACTATATATGTGTGACACCTTTGCACCCACTAATCAAGGAGCCTCAATCCTCTCCACTAACACCAGTGAGGGATGTGCACATTGGGAGGATAACAAGTACACACATGGTAAAGTACAATTTCCCTTAAGAGCACACGGAGATCACAGTCAGTCTGGGGCTGGTTTCTCCCTGTCTCTGAAGATCCCCAATAAGACTCCCCACTGGCACAGCTGTAGGAGTCAGATTTCAGTCGAGTAGTCAAGCCAAAACCTCCAATACCCTCTCTGTCCAACCAGTGGTTTGTGTCCTTGCCCAAGTAGGTGACACACATACACTTTGAGATTTGATTTATATACAAACACGCACACTCTTGGGAAAGGCTGGCACAGGTTCACTAGCTATGCCCCACTCTGCCCAGGTTATAAGGCAGTTATCACTGTCACCAACTACTCTTATCAGCTACTCTAAAGGCCCTTACCAAAGGGTGTTCAATTCTACTGTGCAATGTTATTATTATCCAACTAGTAAGTGAGACTGAGACTTGAAGTCTATTTAGGAGTTCAGTTTCACCAAATACATGCAAGTACGCTAAGAGCTTAAATATCTGTACACAAAACAGCCGTGGTTTAACAGTTAAAAATATTTAATAATAATAAATAAAACAAGACAATATTCATTAATTTAATGCAGTGACAATAGAGAGTTCAGAAATACAAAAATTAAAGTAACCACCAGCAGCCGAAGGTCCCTCTGATGCAAAAAATATAATATTGAAATGAAATAACATCCTGTGACCACCACGGCAATCAGCATACAAAATTTATTCAAGGGATAAAACTGGATAAACGTTTTCACACAGTGCGTGCTTCTTCAGATCCATTAAAACAAACAAGAAAGCCACATGTAAAACACATAAAAATTAAGAACAGCCAATAAAAGACCAGCATTAAAAGCATGCTAATGGTTAATTAACTCACTGATGAGACCTGCGTTTCTTCAGAGCTGGTTTTAAAAACATATTGGCATTAATCCATGGTGCTTTATCTGCCTGCATCCTAGCTATCCATTCCATTTCTGCTATTTCCACTCTATTATTTAAGTCACTCCCCCCTTTTACTCACTGGAACCAACTGCAGCACTACAAATTCAAACATACGTTCTTCATTAGCTGAAACATGCTTTGCTAAGGCATTAAGGGAATTCCTATTCCTAATATCACATAAATGCTGAAGGATGTGCTCTTTAAGCATCCGAATAGTCTTTCTTATGTAGAAAGATGGACATATTCTACATTTAGCCAGGTAAACTAAATTCTAAGATCTGCAATCAGCATAAAAAACTAAATGAAAATGTTTGATTATCAAGGGGGTGCGTGAAAGTGTTCATCTTCGAAATATATGAACATGCCCTACAACTCCTGCAGAGAAATTTACCATGTCTAACAGACACCTCACAAGTGGCTTGCCTGGTGGTATAACAAAGTTGCCATCTCAAGGACAAATTGTTCTTAAATGTAAAACTTGGTCTGTTGCCTACTATAGCTCTGATCATCAGATGCTAAATGGGTCAACATTTGTTCACAATATCACATATGTTATGAATATTATTACCATATGTGAGCGGTAATCTCAAATTACCATTCTGCCTTGGTCTGTGTGCCATTCTCATACCATATTTATCTACTATACTGTGAAGAAACGGTTTACCTGTAGTACTTCTCGAAGTATCAACTTCTAATGTGGCTTTATGTACATCATGCTGTTTGTATCATCTCATCGTTAACTCATTAGTCAAATTACTAGATGCTTTCTTATAATCCTGATCCTTTGTATGGAGTCTCGACATCCTCAAATACTGACCCTTGGCTATATTGTTAAAAACATGTTTGGGATGCATACTTGAGCGATCTAAAAGTGCATTCTTCCTGCAACTTTTCCTTAGCAAAAAGTTCTGAATCATGCCATCAGCCAAAATTACCTTGATATCTAAAAATTCAGTATATTCATTGATGAATTCAGGACAAATCTAAAACAGTCACTACTACACTCAAGATATTCAACAGCATTTTGCAACTCCTTTGATGTACCCCACCATAAAACAAAAATAGCATCCACAAACCTTTTATAGTGCAGCAAATGTGGGGTGAAACCATGATCAGAGAGGACCATCCTGTTCTACCAGTCAGCCAAAATCAGGTTAGCATAACTGTTCACGCAGGGTGTCGACATAACTACACCTAACTTCTGCATGTAAATATCATCATTAAAAAAAGATGTTCTCTAAAACCAAGTCAAGTAACATGCCTATTAACTCTATGCATGGATGTGTAGTCAGAATAACTCCTCAAAAATTGTTTTACAGAATTTACACCAAAATCATGGGCTATCACTGTAAATAATGTACAAATATCCATAGTGGCCAATAAGACATCAGTTTCAAGAGGCTCGTGGCTTCTAGTAAAGTCACCCAAAGTACATAAAAATGCTCAGAGTTACAACAGCTATCGCCTTATCCAATAATGGTTTCAGCTGATTTTCAATAAAAATAGATATAAATTCTGTCACCCATCCATGCCCCAAAACTATTGGGTGAAAGGATGGCTGGGTCAGAGACTTAAGTACTTTTAGTAAGCCATGAATAGTCGGAATTAACAGCTTGTCAACAAGCATGAAGTCATACATCTCTTTAGTAGGCATTGAAGTCAATAAAAAGTCATACAAAACATCATGTACTTGTACTACTGAAGCAGGTGTTCTCTCAGAAATTACAGCATATGTAGCTTCATCATTCAGCATCTCCTGGATATTATTGACGTAAAAATTAGAGTCTAAGTTACCAGCCGCCCCACCTTTATCAGCTGGGCATACCACCAGTCTAGAGTCATTCCGTATTTACTGTAACACTTCAACTTCTTCTCTGAATGAGTAAACTCATTTGCGGTGCAGTAATTTAAACCAAAGATAAATTAACAACTAATGCTGATACCTCTTGTAGCATGTTGCTTCCATGCAGTTCTCCTCTAGAGACGTCCTCCTCCTCTTCCGGCCTTGACTGGAAAAACGTCCCCTCCTCTGTGGTTGCGGCAACCTGAAAGGGGCTGGTAAATCAGGAAAGGTCGTATCTGCAGATGCAGGCTGATTAATGCTCTTTGGTGTGGCTCCACCTAGTGCCATTTGAGAAGAATGGAATCTCAAAGACATATTCACAGTTCCATAATCTGACAAACCCAGGGCCAAGTTTGCAGAATCCACAGGAGGTTCAACAGCAACACACTACAAGAGGTATCAGAATTAGTTGTTAATTTATCTTCAGTTCAGCTGACTGCACCACAAATGAGTTTACTCAATAAAGGGCTGAGCTTTGTGCCTGCTCAACCTATACAGGTCAATGAGATACTAGAACTTAAACTTTTTGTGAAGAATACAGCTCTTAAACTGGCATTTTCTGATAATTGTAGTACTACTACTACAATTTCCCTTAAATGGCCCAGCTTATATAATCCCCAGTTACCCCAATGGTAGACATATTTGTTAATATGCGCGAGAAGGAGATTTTTGGTTCTTTGCCATTCGCAAACCTTTTAACTGTGGCTGTTTTGTGTAGAGATATTTAAGCTCTTAGAGTACATGAATGTATTTGGTGATACTGTACAAGCCACTCCTAAATAGCCTTCAAGTCTCAGTCACACTTACCATTTGGATAATAATAACATTGCACAGTAGAATTGGGCACCCTTTGGTAAGGGCCTTTACAGTAGCTGATAAGAGTAGTTGGTGGCAGTGATTACTACCTTATAACCAGGGCAGAGTGGGGCATAACTAGTGAACCTGTGCCAGCCTTTCCCAGGAGTGTCTTCATGACCCCAATGCTTCTGTAGACTTCCTTACATGTGTATAGAATTTGTCAGTGAACAGGTGCATATTTGCATATGTCTCCCTATGAAGTAAATAGAATGCCAAATTTAAGAGTAAATACCCATGGTGGAACCCTTACATAAACAGGTTCTGTAAGAAAAAAAACACACAGCACTCAAAAATAAATGTAACTCTCAAGATGCTAAAAAACGCTTTTGCTAAACCGAACAGAAAACTGTAGACCATGATCAAATCAAAACACTCCAGTACAAGGTGGTAATAGCCATCTAGACATAGGATAACCAGAAAGCTTCCTTTAACTACATTAGAAACCTCACACACAATGTGAAGAACCGAGCAGAGCTAATAGCAAATGATATCACATATCCAAACCCAGAGGACATTGAGAATCTATTAGTGGCCATGTTTAGCTCCTACTCCCACCCCCTCTCCCATCCTATATTGCCAGATCACAAACCGGCATCTGTACCTCCCTCACAACTCTCCAGGAAATAAGTCCCGAAGGCATTACCCAAGGGCAAGAATACCATTTCCATGGAACTGGAATACATACTGTGCTGCCTACTGGTCAGTCTGAAAAAGAGTTTACCAGACATCATACAGAAGGGTATTCAATATCAGCCTCTAAATAGTCTTTGTGCCAGATGAATGGATGACAGCAGCAGTAAAAAGGTGGGGTGATATTGGACCTGGGTAATCACAGACACAAACCTGACCAGTCAGACCTGTAAGGCTATGGAAATTAACTTTATGGAATGAATAAATAAGGGCATAGGCAAACTACAAACAAACTCTTGAACCAAGCCAGTTTAGATTTATTAAGGTCAGATCTTGCCTATCAAAACTGATTCACTTCTCAAAAAAGGTTACTGAAGCAATGGACAGAGACATATCAGTATCCATTACATCTAGACCTTACAAAGGCTTTGAAGACTCCCACATTCAGGCATCAGAGATAAACTCTCCAATATAAGTGTAAATCCCTGTGTGAGTCTTTGGATAGCAAATTGGGTCACAAACACAGCCCAAGAAATTAGGGTGGGTGGCTGCAATTCCTGCAAAAGACTTGCCATTAGCAATGCACCCAGTAGTTCAGTCTTTGAGCCACCCCTCTTTGGCATTTACTTCAAACAGGTCAAAGCAAAAAGTTGATAAATGACCAAATTTGCATAAGGCTGTAACTTGATGTCATCATAAACTCCACAGAGGACAACAAGAGGGCCTGCCCCAAACAAATACCTGGTGTCAAAACTGTGGAATGAAATAAATGCCAAGAAATGACTTCCCTTACAACTATCACATTGACAACCCACCCTCCTGAAAGCTGATCTCACAGTTGGGTATCTGGGAACCCACATCAACAATAAACTGTTCTTTGATCACCATGTATACACTACTGTAAGGAAGTCTTTTTTCATTGCACAGCTTATGTCTAAAGGTATACAGTCCACTTTCAGGGATTTTTTACATCCACCTGAGCCTCCACAAACTGAAGCAAGTTTGACATTGGTTTAATGTCTCATCTGAAGGATGGTACTAGTGTGGGAAAACATCCTCAGCCTTCTGGACCAAAGATTTGTGTGGTGACTGTTGTGCCACTGACATTGATGTCATGAGATCTTCCTTGGTTCGACCAGTACATTGCATCATTGTTGCTTTCCCTCACTAGACTTTCTTATGAATTTGCAAAGAATGGTTTATTTATGTTAGAATACTTGCAGCAGTGTGGTTTGTTTCTGCGTAGTTTAGTTTAGACTTACAGCCCAAAATGGCAGATTTAGTGAACTTGGATTTACCATAGCAATTTGTATCTGTTAGCTGCTCTGGTATCAATATGCCTACACTGTTATCCACAGGAGTAGTATAGGAGGAGAAGGATCCATTTTCTGCTCTTGATGTATAACCAGTGTTTGGTGAGTGGGGGGGGGGGGGGGCTAGAACCACTAGGGTATCATGTGAAAGCACTAGAGATCAGGGAAGAAGAGCAGTCCTGTATTTCTTTTAAGAGAAGTGTGTCAGGGGCAGGGGAACTGGCAGAACATGAATGTGTTAAGGCTGTGAGAGCAACAAAAATGTATTTCGCTTATCTGGGCCAGCATGTTTGAGATTCTAAACCTATTTAGAAGGTGGGATTAATACTTTATGACTCAATGTTTCTCCTGCAAAGTTTACAAGAACAGTTGTCAAAATGTTCAGATAGTACCACCTTTTACTGTAAGAGACATTGCTGTACTCATATTCTGTATGTCCCTGAGTGGAGAAATGCCTGACTGCATGTTGTATAATATCATTTTATGGATTTTTTTCCATTATCTGTTATTGGGGGCAGGGTCTCAGTTATTAAGGGAGAATGTAAAGGTCCCTTATTTTTCAGCATTATGTACTGAAGCCATCATTTCCTCCTATTCTGTGTCTTTTTCATAAGTCTCTTAAAATATCTTCTTGCACAGTTCTTGTTCTTCTCAGTAGCTGATTAAAGTTGGTGGCCTCAGTAACCATCCATTTCTTTGAGTCTACTAATCTCCACCAGCCTGTTTTAATGTCAGAGCTGATGATAATTTAAAGCACATTTGTCCCCTGCTTGGATGTCTGTGTGTGTGTGTGTGTGTGTGTGTGTGTGGGGTCTGTTTTGCTCCATGATAGCCAAAGTTGCCTTTTTAGCTCTCTCTAGCACTTTTGCAGACGCGATCCTTTGTTTCTGGAACCATAGTCTTTTGCTTAAATTGACAAAAGATGTCAGTACGCTTCTGATGCTTGTTCATTTACAGATGACCACTTGATATTTCATTGAAAGTGTCCCGAGACTGAAAAAAAAAAAAGATATCTGTGTAGCTACTAATAAGTTGTACATTAGGGGTGCTTATCGTTAGAAATTATATTTGACTCTGAACATTAACATTCCTCTTTCTGCGTTTATACTTTTGACATGCCATTTAGATATTCAGCTTAGTCTTCTCAGAAAGGCTGTACACATGCATCTGGATACTCTGCTCTCTCTCCCACTCTCTTGTACTTTTATGAAACGTCCACTTCTGGCAGTGTTTTACAGAACTTACGTTTCAGGGTCTCAGAGTAGCATGTTGTGTGAGAAGGCATCTTCACTGATGCTGCTACATCAGGATACACCTCTGTTTTGTGACTCTTTAAAACAGGCTGTAAATAGTTATGTTAATCTAGATGTTCCCTATTTTATTATTATTATTTTTTATTTTCATCTTTTTTTAAAGACGTTTCCTGTTTAAAAGTGAATGTTTCTTGTAAAAAGACAACCTGCTGCAATGTGGTAGTTCATTTGTTCGATGACTGGGTGGATTAATGGGATTGTTTTTCAGCTGTGATATTGTTGTCATGTAACAAATATAAGTAAATGTATAGTAAAAGAAAATGTGTGTAATATAAGGATTACACATTTATTTATTTATTTCACATTTGTTAACCGGGTTAGTCCAAGTGAGTCTGAGTTTGCAAACAAACCCATTTTCAGTGGAGACCCGAGGGGAAAAGCCCCAGCAAACATAAGTAAAAAATAAAGTGAAAATATATAAGTATTAAATAACAATCACAATACAAAGTAATCTTAAAAAAGAAAAGGTTATTAACTATTTGCATTGCATTGATAGTAAGCAACCCATTTTCAGTGGAGACCCAAGGGGAAAGAGCCCCAGCAAACATAAACATACAGTACAAAAACTATTAAAAACAACACTCAAATGCAAAATTAATTATAAAGAGAAAAACAAAAGAAAAAGAATTATGAACATTAAGGGTTGCACTGTTAGTACTGGACTAAAATTTACTACATATCAGAGTAAAAACAAAAACAAAAAGATAATCTTTGTTCAAAAGAAGGACAATGTATAAACATTGATAGGAAGTGGGAGGGATAAATAGTGTGGAGAATGGGAGGGGACTATAGTAGGGCTATAGTAGTAGAACTGAGGGTTTAGGAGATGAGTTTAAGCAGAAGTTACAAAGAAATAGTTAGGAGCTGCAACAGATTATACAATGGGAGAGACTAAGACTATGTGTGTCAATGCAATGGCATAATTTCAAGTTTAGTTGGTGGTATTTAAGCTCCTTTTTAAAACAGGGAAAGGAAAGGATGGATCTAATATGGAGAGGGAGTTTGTTCCAATTTAGTGAGAGTGTTTGTGAAGTAGTTTGCCAATATTCCTTTTGGGTTTATAAACTGAGAGAAGATGCTGATCAGCACTCCAGAGAGGCCGGGGGGGGGGGGGGTAGGGAGTAACATGGGAGGAGAGAGCAGGGCAGTCAGATGGGGTTGTTGAGCATGGAAAAGGTAGTGCAGAGTTGTGATTGTAGGAGAAGGTGCGTAAATTCCAGCCACTGAAGTTTGTTTAATGAGAGGCAGTGATGTGAAGAATGTGGTTGGTTTAGAATAAATCTGGCAGTTTTGTAGGTTTCTTTCAGTTTCTGCATTGAGGTAGTGTGGATATTGTAAGTATAGGGGAAGGGTATAGAAGACTGGGTAAGAGAAATGCCTGCACAAGAGTGCGTTTAATGGCAGTAGTGAGGATTTTTTTGTTCCTATAAAGTAGTCCAAATTTTTGGTGTTTTTCTTTGATGGCCTGTTGTATGTGCAAGTCAAATTTTAGTTGGTCATCAATTATTACCCCAAGGAGTTTGTTGTGTGAAGCAGGGGAGATAGTGGTGCCATCTAGGGAGGAAAGAGAAAAGTTGGATTTAAGGTGAGAGAATGTCTGAGGCAAGAAGAGAAGGAGTTGAGTTTTCTTAGGGTTAAGGATTAGTTGATTGTTTCTGAGCCATTTTTCAACAGAGGTAAAGGAAGTTTGTGTTAGTGTGTGTAGTTGAGATATAGTATTGGAGATAGATAAGAGAATAGAGTCATCTGCGTATTGTATTACAGATGAGAGACTGCAGGATGAATGTAGGTTGTTGGTAAAAATGTTGAAAAGGAGCGGTCCAAGTATGAAGCCTTGGGATACTCCTGTTTGAATAGCAAGGAAGGGTGAGAAACCCTGCTGCCATCTAACATCTTGTTTTCTGCCAGTAATGTAGGATTATTGGAACCAGCCAAGAGTAGAAGGAGAGAGGTTTAGGTCTGAGAGTTTGTTAAGAAGGATGGGATGAAACACAGTGTCGAAGGCTTTAGAGAGATCAAGGAATAGACAGGAGACGAGGAGGTTGTTGTCCCTAGCTCCTGCAATCTTTTGAGTAAATGATCGTAAAGTAGTCGAGGTACTGTGTTTAGGGCAGAAACCATGCTGAGAGGTGGGTGAGGAGATTTTCGCGAATGAGATAGGACAGTAGTTGAGTATGTATACATTTTTCAAGGATCTTAGAAAGTCGCGAGAGAATAGCGATTGGTCTGTAGTTAGAGGGTTCAACAGGGTTGCTACCTTTGTGCAGAGGAGTGGTATAGAAGGATTTCCATATTTCTGGTATGGTAGATTCCTGAATGGAATGGTTGATAAAGATAGATACAGGATATGTAATAGAGTCAGCAGCAATTTTCAGAAATTGATGGGGGAGTTTATCAGTGGAGAGAGAGCATGGTGTTAGTTTAAGAAACAGGGATTTGATGTGCTTAGTAGAAACAGGTTGCAAGGAAAAAGGCTGAGAGATGGAGGAGTATAGAGGTTTAGGGGGAAGTGAGGGTGACACAGAAGAGTTAGGATGAGCAGAGTTACCAGAGGGTATGATTTTATAGATGCTGTCTATGAAGTGTTTGTTGAGTAAGTCTGCAGTTTCAGAGGGAGAGTGATAGGGGAAAGGGTTAGAGATGGGTAGGTAGCACATATGCATTGTTGTGACTGAATAAGGCAACAGTCTCTCTGAAAAAATAAAAAGAATTTGTTATTAAAACAGAATAAGTAGTAGTTTAGTCATGTAAACTGTTCGTCAGGACCAGAAACAAAGGATGCAACACAGACTCTGTAGTCTCTACCAATTTCCTTTTAGTCCTATAATGAATGCAGGCATTTTCCTCCTCATCATATTTTGCAGTTGAATATGCACAGCTTGTCTCGGGCTCCTTCAGTTGGTATCCTGTGTTTCACATCAGACTTCCTAGAACTACTTGGTAAAGGCACAAAACCGATTCTGCAGTACAAGACCAACTCGTCTGATTTCTGGGTCTGTACCCCTTTGCTATAAATTAAAGTTGCTATGTAATTGCTTCTTACAGACACAATTTAAAGGAGTCACTCTAGCTGATAAAGAAACATTGAGACTATTTTTTTAAGGAAATCAACATTTTATTTACAGCAGTATTTACAAGCAAGATCAATTTTTCACACATCACAGTACAACACAATGTAAAAAATGATTTTCACGACATTGTTTGACACATCTTAGGATAAGTCCTTCCAAACTGTGTTACATTGATCCTCTTCCAGCATAAAGCCATTGGTTTCAGGCTTACAGGATGGGCTATGGGCCCTAGATAGGCTATTTGAATTGTAGAAGGACAAACCTGACAGAATTTTGACAATTAATTTAATAGGTTGTAGTGAAAGCACCCAGCAGCATACCCTGGTGTTCCTGCCTTGTTTGTTTGGCCACACTAGGGGGATCATAGTTTGTTGTTAGGCTTGGAGTATGTTGTTTTTTTACTTTAACCATGTAGGTCCATTGGACAACACAGTCCCTTGTCATAGGTGATCCAGAAGCAGTGTCTGGTTAAATTACTTGCTCAAGGTCATACACTCGACAAATGAGGGGAAAAAGGAATCAAACTCTGTACCATGGGAACTACAACTCACAAGCTTAACCCTCTATACCAGCTTGACTATTTGACATAGATATTGTTCGTTGTTAAGTCCTTGCCCAGGATGTAATACTTCAGTGAAGAGCATACCAACTTGATTGATAGGCATTCCACCCAGTAGTGGATTAACTGGTCTCAGCATTGCTTAGCTTGTCACTTAAAAAAAAAAAAAAAAAAAAGAGTGGTGCTGTCCCTCAGATATATGTGAAAGCACTGCTCTTAAGCCTGCCTCTGATGTCTCTGTGTAAACTAAGAAGGTTTTCTGAAACCTGGGGATGCTTAGACAGTTTCTGAATGTAAAGTTTTGTTTTCAGTTTAAAAGCATTATCCACCTCTAGAGTCCATTTTGCTGGAAGTGACATCATTCACCCCCTTTGTCATATATGTAAGAGAGCACCCTATGGGTGCAGAATGGGATACAGATTTCTTATAGTACCTAGTTAACCACAGTAGTGCCCTCGCCCTGCTTCTTAGTGCCTAGAGTAGATTAATTTCTTACCGTTTCTAGCTTTTCTTTCTTCAGGCCTTTCCATCTCCATCTTATTACATAGCTCAGATATTTTACATCTGTCATGCTTAATTTGCTCATGGAGGCACTTTCAGCATGTCTCATTTTTGAGAATCTAGCACAGCTTTGTACCAGGGTTAGATGGGAGTCGCTGTTTTCAGAGTGTTTTATGACATTGTCTAGGGTAAGCCATTTAAAACTAGACAAGAAAGCACACTAGAGAGTTTTAAAAAAGTATACTGAAAGACACATTCTTTAAAGAAGCGACATGCTCCCCTTAGAAAGAAAAAGGGTGCTGTAGGCATAGTACACATCAAGCAGGTAGTAAACTAAGCCAAGGTGTACCAGCTATCATACTGAAAAAGTTTCCTCTAAAATACTGTTCACATCATGATATAATGTTTGTAAATAAAAATTTTCGTATTCTCTCTCCGTCTGCAATCATGTGATGCAAAATAGCTTCCTTCATATGCATATTGGAAATATCTTGTCCAAAATGGTTTGATGAGCTACTTGTATAGTCTGTGCTGTAGTTGTCACCTTGTATACCAAATTTTGAGAATGTTGATTATCTGCATATCTGTATATGTTTTGTAATTTGTTGGTGTATGTGTGCAACTTGTTTTAATTTGCATTTGTTTTTCATCTCAGAAGTTCTGGAATGTCTTACTTTTTGTTCCACTGTGCTGTTTTGGAACATTATTGCAATCATTGCTCTTTGGGCTCAAGTCATGGCTGAAAAGGGTCTGAGGGCCATCCTACCTACCTGCTTATCAAATGTAATAAATAAAAATAATAAAAAGCAGCAGCATATTTGATGAGGAGCTTTGGGACTGTCCACTAATCGTTGAAAGGTCGCAGGAACACTGTAACACAAAAGGAAGGACAGTATACCGCAATAAGTTCCTGAGGATGAAAAGCCTGGGTTTTTCCAAACCTCAACTGTAAGATAGATTTGACAGTACCCTTTAACCAGATCTAATGTAGCAAATAATTTTACCTTTCTCAAACTCTGTTAGTCCATTTAACCTAGGCATTGGATAGATATCAATTTTTGAAATGCTGTTTAGCTTCCTAAAACATTTACAGAACCTGATTATCTCATTGGTTTTGGGACTAAAACTGTGAGGCTTTTCGTTTTTTTTTTTACTTCTCTGTTACATCCATCTTAAGCAGTTTTTTGGTACCTTCCTTTTGCATAGCTTTACTGACTTCTGGTATTCCGTAAAGCTTTGTTATCCTTTTCTCTTGGAATGTTCTTAGTAATGATACTAAATCTGGTTTGTTTTGTCAGGTAGTTCTGAAAGTACACCTTGTTTCTTAGTATAATCACCATTATATCTTATTTTGTGGATATGTAGTAAGTCACCTACCTACCTACATTGCAGACACGCAGCTTATTTTCATTCTCCACCAGTTCCATCAGTTTTTGCTATTAAACTGACTGCAGTGATTTGCACTTCATGCCCCAGTTTCAGAACATTGATGTGGTACGTCTCTTTTGACATTCTCTTACCAGTCTGTATAACAATTTAGTTTACTCCATTTAGTTTTTCCACTGTTTCAAGTGGGCCCTACCATCCATCCATCCATCCATCCATCCATCCATCCATCCATCATGCCTTTTTCCCCCACTTTTGAATATGTGGTTGGGGCATGACTTCAGCAGTGACAGTCATCTAGAGTCAATATTCACACTGCTAGTGGACCCTGCCATTTAGCAAAAACTTGGCTTCTGTTGAGGTGACAAAAACTAACACTTGGTCTCCAGCTCGGAATTCCCCTTGTAGTCTGACCTGGGTAGTGTTGTTTTGATGCGTTTCTGTTACAGTGGGCATCATTGCTCTCAGCCTGTCTTGTAAGCTAGTATAGTGTTCTTTGTTACTTTTGAATGGGTGGTTTCTTCCTACAAAGTTTTTCTGACAACAGGTCATGAGAGTGCCTGCCATATAAGAACTCAAAAGGACTGAATTATATGTGGTCTTGTGGTACTTTTCTAATGGCAAACAGGAGGTTTAGAATTAGCTTGTTTCAGTGTTTACCATTTTTTTCAATAACTTTTCTTGTCATGGACTTTTATGTTAATTTAAAACACTCTACTGACCCATGATTTTGGGAATAGTATACTGAGTTTTTCAGTTGTTTAACCTTAAATCATTGGCATGCTATATGCATTATTGTAGACATAAATGGAGTCTCCTGGTCTTTAATTATTTCCCTAAGCATTACTACTCTGGAAAATAAAACAACTCTCTAGCTGTAGATTTAGTGTTAGCCTTCTATAGGAGTATTGTCTCAATGTACTTAGTTGCATGATCCAAAATAACCAAGATGTATTGAAACCCATTGCTGAAGTTAACCAATAGTGTCAGTAGAAATGTGTTCAAATGTCATCTTTTATGCTAAACATTGGAATCAAAGAAATGGCATTTGGGGCATCCAGCACAGATCTCAAAAGTTTTCATTAGCCTTGCTGTGGTCCATACTTTAGTCTTGTGTATTGCTAGGTGCTCTGCTAGTACTTGACTATATGCTAATCTCATTTCTAGGGTTCCGAAAAGTTTGGGTACTAGTAGCTGTTATGCTGCTGTACTTCATCCTTACTCTATAAAATAAATGTTCTGTGTAAGAAGTAGAAGCACTTTATTCAGCCTCTTCCCCTTCAAATGTAACTATATTTTTCTTTGCTCTGCTCAATGTCATCTTCCCTTTGTACCCCTTTAAAGTTTATTAGGCTTATCTGAAGGTCCTCCAACTTGAGTTTATTCAGGGTTTGCCTTTCATGAGGTGGAAGGTACTGCCTCCTTTCCTGCTAATACAGGCACTGGGTTCTCAGTGTCTAAATTTTCTCCTAAGAAAGACAGCTCAAACAAGTTTCTTTATTGTCAATTACTATGTCTACCTTTTTTCTAATGATTTTTCTATATGAACCTGATGCATAAAACCCTCCTTTTGCTTAGAGTTTGGTATTTTAAAACAGCTGGAACTTCATAATGGCTGTATTCAGGGTTATTTTGTCTACCAGTATGACTGATCAGCAACCTTTCAGTTTCTTTTTCTGCTCCTTTTCTCTCTGTAAAGGTTTTAAACACAGTTTTTCTGTTTTTTCTTAAACTGATGGTACGTGTTGTTTAGAATCTTCACTTATCTGAGGTTTCTGCCTTACACGAAGGGGAATGGGTTTAGAAGTCTGGCTCAGTACTGTTATTTTCTCTACTACCTTAGTGAAGTATTTCATATTGTTGTTTCTCACCTACCCAACACTGGCCTGCTGCTTAGAATGGACTGGAAGTTTAGAATTCTGTTCGGAGTGTACATTTCCTATGCTTTCTATCTTCGTTCCTCTGATGTACATGCTCTCAGTGAGTGATTCCTTTTCTTTAGTTTTGCTAGTCTTTCCTTCTCCTGTGCTACAACATTTTTAGGCTACAATGACACTTGCACTTCCTGTTATGTAACATTTTAAATTTGTAATGCTTTACTGTGTAACCTTGTTTCTTCTACTTTCTGCTCTTGCAGGCTGCACTACCATAGGTATATTGTGTCATGTCTCTTTAAATGGTGTAAAGTATTCCTGTTTCTCTCTCTCTCTCTCTCTTAGATTTAGATATATATATATATATATATATATATATATATATATATATATATATATATATCTTTAACAGATTGTTTGCACATTTAGGACTTGAGCTTTGTTGGATAATTAAATTCCTAAAAATGTGTCTTTTAGTTTCCTCGTCCCTTTTCAAGGTTGTGCAGAGAAGTATCCATAGGTTTGTTCACTTATTGGTTCCCCTCCTTACAGTGAAAATGTTGTCTGTCAAAAATGTTAACCTCTTCCCAGTGCCACCACAAATCTTTACAGAACGGAGAGTCCCTGTTACAATATATTGTATTAAACTGGGGACTACAGCAACAGTTGAACTACCTTTCCAAGCACATTTTGTGTTTGTTTTTATAATGTGGTACTGCTTCTTATTTCAATGAATGCAAACTGTTTTTTCAGTAAGGGTTTTCTTTTTACATATGCTGTGCCTTTATTGCCCGAGTCTAGTAGTCTTTGCAATTTCCTGCCATCAGTTAAGACATGACACTTAATTTTGCAGTAGTACAGTAGAAAAAATATGACTCAACTTTTCTGACTGGCAGTTTACCAAATTCCATAATTTCAACATCATTAGTATCATGCTTTTCCCTAGTTTTAGTTTTCACATGTAGAACAGGTATTTCTATTACTAGAAGAAAAATCTAGCTCTGTGACCCACCCCCCTTCCATATTTGAAATGGAGTATGTCTGCATTTGACACCTTATTAGTGATTCATTACCATATCTCTGAACTGAGCACTGTGCTGTCATACTTGACAGAACTAGTTTACCCCCTTGGAACAGCCCATGGATCAAGTTGCCAGAAGCAACAGCTCATACATGCACCCTTACATACATTCAGACACCCCTGAGTGAGTGTACACACACACGCACTTTCTCTGTCTCTGTAAGACAATACAACAACATACTCATCCACTTGTTCACAAACTCCCCCCCACACTCACAGAAACACATACCCAGACACCTGCATACATGCTCCTTCACACACTGACATTCACACATATCTGGCCTAGCTATTGCACTGTGACCACCCAGGCAGATATGCACTTATACATCCAAATTTACTATCCACTAGCTAGTCCCTGTAGTTTGGCCACCCAGGCAGACACAGATGCACATTCATTCAGCCTCATGCATGCCCCTACACACAACACCAACATACACGCTCACCCACACAGCTCCATAGCTTCACTGGACTTAAATGCACTGTTTGTATTTCCATAGTATTGAATTAGTGACAGCTGCCACTTGATTGTGTTCACTTTTTTCTGTTAGAGTAAAAATTTACTCTGTTGACTGATTCTGTGAATTGCTTAGATTAGCAAATCAGGAGCTGCATATTTTTCTGGGAGAGAGCACATAGCTAATGAGCAATGAGCATAACAACTTATCAGCCACAACTACAGGAACCCTTCCCTCCAGCACTACTAATCTTCCATCTTTCTCTCTCTCACCTGTCCCTACATCTAAAATCAAACAACTCCTCCACACCCTAAAACCTACTACTCTTGCAGCAGACAGAATACCTGCAAAATTCCTAAAAATCGCAGCTGACTCCCTATACTACCCAGTCTCAATCTTAATAAACAGGTCCATTCAAGAAGCCTATGTACCTCAACTATGGAAAATATCTTACATTATACCTCTGCATAAAGGTGGAAAATCTTATGACTTTTCCAACTATCGGCCTATAGCTATAATATCCTCCTTATCCAAGCTCTTAGAGAAATGCATACATTACCAAGCCATGCAATACTTGAAAACAAACAATCTTCTCTCCCCCACCCAACACAGATTTTGGCCTCGCCATAGTACAACTTCTGCCCTTCTCTCCTTTACCAATCAAGTTAACTAACATAGAAACAACAATAACTATGTATCTGCTATCTTTTTGGACCTGTTAAAGGCATTTGACATGGTCTCACATCCTAAACTATTGGATGCTCTCCACTCACTGTCCTTCAATTCTCCCACTATATCCTGGTTCAAAAGTTACTTATCGGACAGAAAACAATCTGTGCAATGGCAAAATCAACTACCCCCCCCTCCCTAACTCCATAGGGGTACCACAAGGCTCAATATTAGGCCCACTTCTTTTCTCTATTTTTACAAACAATTTATACACCGCCTCCAAACAAGCCTCACTAATACAGTACGCAGATGATTCTACATTCATCTGTGCAGCCCCATCTTTCAACACCTTGCTAGAGCATGCCCAAGAATCATTCTCTGCCATTGAAACTTGGATAACGGACATCCAACTTATCCTAAACCCCAACAAAACAAAACTTCTCCTGTTTACCCCTAACAAAACTAAACCTACTCCCGCTGATTTCTCTACTTATCAAAAAATGGAACTATCATTTCCCCATCCACCCACACAAAGCTCCTAGAGATAGAAATAGACAACAACCTATCCTTTGATCTACACATAGCTCAAACTATCCAGAAAGTTCATAAAAAAAATGAGAACCATTTATAGACACAAAAACTTCCTCACAGACAAAGCAAGACTCACTCTAGCTCAAACTCACCTCCTATCAACACTTACCTATGCTGCTCCAATCCTGACATGTTAAAAAATCATTTCTGGACAAACTAGAGTCATGTTATAATAAAATAGCCAAATTTGCCAACAACTCCCCTTTCAGAACACATCACTGCCAAGTACTAAAACAATTACAATGGCTAGAATTTCCACACCCTACTATCTTACTTACATCTCACTTATGCCTTCAACGTCATAAACTACCCAGAGAAAACTCCAGCCCTGCAACAGCTACTAACCTCTTACTCTTCTAGTCGCCCTCTCCGCTCATCAAACAAACCTCTCCTCAGTATCACATCTACAAACAACACTGCAGGCAAAGCCCTTTTCTCCCACATCATAGCTAAAAAAATGGAACAACCTTACCACTAATATATCCTCTGCAACAACAAACTTTAACTTTAAAAGACTATTAAAAGCACATCTCAGGAAAAGCTGGATCTGTCCATGTATTACTTGAAAATTAGTATATCTTCGCCCCTCCTCGACAACACTCAACGTCATATACACCTGTGCTTGTACACTTACATATACTCACTCCCAGTTAAGCCACACTGGCTTGCTACCTCCTTCAGAGTACACTCACTAGGAAATGTAAACAGTAATTTAAAATAGCAAATGTAGTCACTACCATTCTTTTGTAATATTTTGTCTACAGATATTGTAAGATATTATTATATTCATGTAACCCTATATGAATTACTGTGATAGATTCTTGTATATGTCTACCTGTAAACATTTGTATTTTTTTATACTTATTTCATATTGTATTGTTCTTGTTTTGTTTTCTTCTTGTCAAACGTGGAGCTTTTCTCCCTGGGCATCCACTGAAAATGGACCTGGTCCAGTTGGATTTTTTTCCTGGTTAACAAATGTAAAATAAAATAAATAAAAAGAAATAAAATAAATTAGCTTCTCCCCCAGACTGTTGCATTAGCATGCATCTTTGCCTGCAGTACTGATCTCCATACTAAGGCCCTCATGAAGACAAGACTGTAGAATTAGAAGTGTTTACTATGATGCGGAAACTGTCAGAGGTAAGATTTCTGTATTGTGGAAAGCCAGAGTTAGTATAATGGTTAAGGTCTTTTCCTCACAAGTGCAAGATACATGGTTTGATTCTGACCTCTGGTTATTGGCTAGGTTTGTAATAGTCTGCTGACTGATAGCCTAGTATTTACCTATGAACCACATGTGTGCACATTGTGGATTGTTTATACAAGTATTTGTTTATGTGACTGAAAGGATCCCCATGTTATAGAATAGGCTCCCCATCCATGTGAAGCAGAGCTCATCCATGACTCTCTGCTGGATGGGAAATCTTAAATCTACCCCTGGTCTGACTCCCATGTCTGTGATAGACAGTGGCTGTCAGTAAGTATAATGTTTCTTCAATTAACCCCACAAACAAACAAGCTTAAGTATCTTGGCTGCCTCCTTGCTAACGTACTCCCCTACTAATAAATGCCCAAGGTACTCGGGGACAAAATTGGGTTGGGTGCATGGCTAGGCTTATAAAGGCCTTAGTGGTCATTAGCCTAGTAACAACTTATGGAAGTCTTTCTGAATCCCAGGATTGTTATCTAATTTTCCTACTGGGATATCTTAAATTTAAAATTATATGGTCAACATTCCTTAGAAATAAATCATTTGACCCCAGTGAGCACAAGTCCTAAGTAATGCAGTTAGAGGCACTTTGTCCATCAAATAAAATTACTTTTTATTTAAACAGAAGGCAAAATAATAGTTCTGTGGTGCACACTCCTTCAGGTCATGAAACAAAGAAAGTAACACGCAAACTCTTCAGTCTGTTAACTATTTAGGTGTTGTCATAAAATAAATAAGTGGCTTCCTTCTGACTGGCTTGTTCAGTTGAATACCTCCTTTGGATGGTCTTTTTGAAGAACTGCTGTTAGAGGCACACAACTGACCATGCAGTGAGAAGTCAGCTTCTCTGATTTCCAGGGTTGTAGCTCTTGCCTATTTAAACATTAACCCCACAAGTTAATTAATTGTTGTCCGAACTGTTTAAAGAAATCACTCTAGCTATTGCAAACACATATCTGCCTCTTAAAGAAGGACCAGCACTTTGTATACAGCAGTGTTTGTAAAAGGCATAATTTTTAAAGCATCGTATTACAACACTGTAAGTGTTCACACAACATTGTTTGACATATCCTGGAGCAAGGCCTCCACACACTGTGCTACTATTATTAAATATGGTTTATTATTACAACGCGGAAGTGACTCTCTTCGTTTATTCATATCATTGAAATACAATGTCTAATCTCAAAACGATTTTACTCCCCAATTTCAAACCATGTTAATACCGAGAGTTCGATATTCGCTGTTTTAAATATGTGACTGTTGAACTGTATTTGCTGTTTGAATATCGGGTTTCCAGATTCAGTAAGTTTACTTTCGCTTTTCTTATACTTTGAAACCATACCTTCAATGTAACGCAGTTTGGACAAAGTCACTTCCACGTTGTAATAGTAAATCATTAAATATACATGTGTATTCGTGTTTTTGTGTATGTATATATTTGTTAAAGTGTGTGTGTGTGTGTGTGTGTGTGTGTGTGTGTGTGTGTGTGTGTATAAAACTGGGGATGCATAAAAATGGATACTGATTTGATTTGGGAAGATGACTCATTGCAAGCTACAGACGCTTGGCCCCATCTGTCACAA
This sequence comes from Protopterus annectens, assembly GCF_019279795.1. Taxonomy (NCBI): domain Eukaryota; kingdom Metazoa; phylum Chordata; order Ceratodontiformes; family Protopteridae; genus Protopterus; species Protopterus annectens. The sequence goes on from NC_056748.1 coordinate 326,725,752, forward strand.
GTATGGCAGCATGAGCATCAGAAAGGTGACTTTGGCTCAATTAGAGACTGGGGGGGGTTCCTCTGAGATGTAGGTAGGGAAGGATGGACATGTTCATCCCTGTGGAAGGTGGAGTGCACTTGGGAGCACCTTATAGTTGATCCTTGGCAGAGGTTGGAGATGCCGTGAGGAGGATTGCCTTCAGGGTTGCTAGGCAAGGGGCATTGGTTGAACCAGTGCAGAGGAAAGATGTTGCTCTAGCATGTCCGCATTACATATCCACACCCGGGCATCTAATGAATGAACGCTGAGGAAATTAAGTTAGGGCACATTGAAAAAACACTGTTTACATCAGCAGTATGACATTGCCCTATGGTCTTTAATCTCTTCACTAGGCCTGAGCATCCATTGAGTATTGCTTGGAGGATGCTTAATTGGGACTGGTAAACTTAGTGAACAAATATGGGAACTGACGGCAGCCAATGTTCAGCTGCAGGAATTTAAAAAAAACAAGTAACTCAATTTCTTGTTTGACTGCCTACTGAGCAAGTCGAATCAAAATTGGCTGGTGTGTGTGTGTGTGTGTGTGTGTGTGTGTGTGTGTGTGTGTGTGTGTGTGTGTGTGTGTTGGGAGGTGGTATATATACACTCAGGACAGTGCACACACACACACTTTCTACAGTACAGAAGTAAGAATTTGTTGATAGGGTTGCCATCTTTTTTGAGATACCAAAACTGGTGGATTTCTGTTTGAAAACTATTACACAGACGTACCTCGCTCTGAGACAAAACAAGTTTCTTATTTTCACTCCCTTTCCAAAAGCAGGTGTCTATATTACATTACTTAGTTATTTTTTATGTACATCTATCAAGGTGTGTAAAAATCTGACATTATAGTTTTCTAGAATATTTAGAGGCTAGGTAGCAAACTTTTTGGTCTAAAAAGCCACCTTTGCCATTTTTCTTGTTTTTCATATGGCCTAAATCTGAACTGAACTTTGAAAAAAAAGATAGGTGGTAACCCTGTCTATTGAACATTAATTTTCTCAAATGAAAATTTAGGTACTTCTGTCCTGCTGTAACCTCTAATTAGTATTTAAGTGTTTAAATAAATTAGGGCTGATTTTGCCATTGGTTCTGATTGCTTGAAAAGTTCATTATCCTAATACTTTCCCAAGATGTCACCATACCAAAGGTTCAAGGCTATCCTAATTTGAGCTTATCTCCGTTTTGACAGTTTGAACTAGGAGGCAAACCATGCACTTTACATTTGTTTAAAATAGCATTATCTGAGCAGCTCGGCATGTACATTTCTACACTGTTTACTGCAGGATTAAAATACCAGAACACAGTAGCATGTTTAGAGTTTTGTTGAGTTGCTTAAAATTAAGTAGTGTGCTTAAATTAGTTGCCTGGCTTTAAAAAAGACTTCTGTATATTTGAGTGGAGTGCTTGTGTTTTATTTACTGATTATTGTTCCTCTGTGGAAGTGTTGACTCTAACACCTTCACAAAAATGCATTGTGTTTTGCTTGAAGTTGATGATTTTTCAGGATCCTGGCTTTGACACTGCATGGTGGTTAGCTGACACTATGCTAGACCTCAGCAGTATTCAGTAAGAATGTCGATAAAATAATCAGATTTTATTTACAGTTACTGAAAGGTAAATTACTTTTAACTGTAATGTATGGTATTATGTAATGACTTTAACCCTCATCCTTTTGCCACAAAACCACAAACTTCATGAGGGCAGCCATAGATTATGAGGCAAAGTCAAGCACATCCATAAAATTCAGAAACAGTTGATAGGGTATACCCCAACTGTATGTATCTTTGTCATTTTGTTGAGCAGGTGAGTCTGACTGTCTTAAGAAAATAATTTTATAGGGATGACCTGCAGGGTGTGGTGAGGGAATCTAGTGACCATTATAGTATAATAAAAAATACCATGTTCATTTTTACTGTATGCAGCTGAACAGCACTGATAACAGATGCTGAAAAATAGCAGTTAATTAGCAGGCTGTTTAAAAGTATTCAATACTGCATCCATGTATTATATGACATGTTCATCACTATGTAGCTTTAGTTAGTCCAGTGCCTTATGTAATTGCATAAAAACATAGTATGCTGATTTAATTCATCATGAGATGGGAAAACATAAAATTCATTGGTAAAACACATTAGGTGCATGTACTTGAGAAAAGGTTGTTTTCCAATTTGTAGCACCAGTAACTTGGCTTCAGTAGTGGACCTTACTTGCTGAAGAGAGAGCTACAGTGTGTTGATTGAGTGTTGAGCTGCATATCTGTTTTCAAGGGGCTTGGTACAGAGTCCTGCTGCTCTACAGCAATCCCTAATAGAGGCCAGAGTGGGCAACATAGAGCAGAAGGTTTATCAGGAAAGTTAGAGGTAGAAGAGGAAAATGTTGGGTGCTGTTACCCACTGTGATACTCTCTTCTTTATTTGGCCTCTCTTGTAGCTCCATATCTACTGTTGGCCTTCATGTTGCCCAGACAGTCATGCAGAGACTTTTCTGATGGATATGAGGTAACATTTCTTAGAATGCAAAGCCCTACCTTTGTGTGTATCGAGGGGCGGGGGAGATTGCTGCCCAGGGCTTACTCAGCTGTATGCTCAGCCAAAATAAAACATCATGGTGGAGGGGAGAGGAAGGAGCTTTGAGGTTATGATAAGGAATTACTAGGTTGAAGAATGAATGGGTATGGCCCCTACCAAAAAGGTTAGAAAGCATAGTAAATATAAAAAAGAAGTAACATTAGTCGTGTGCTGTTGTACTGCGTCCAAATGATTTAACAGTTTTTTCTGTCTCTTCTACTCTCCTGTTTGCTTTCACACAGTATCCTAATTTTCCACATAATATGCACAAAGAAATATTCAAGTTATCAACATACAGCTGCTCGTAGCATATTCCTATTGCCAGTAGCATTTTATCTTTAGAAAAATGACATTGTTATTTGTATTTATGATCTTTAGAAACTACAAATAGCATTAACACAAAGGTGCCATGTTTGAAGTCCTTGAGCTTTAAACATAGTTTTTCAGCAGTTAATCTGTATTTATGTAATAGAAAATTAACTGGGATGTATTAGGCATGTTAGGCATTTCAATCTTATTTTTCTATTAATTATTAGAATCAGAATTGAGGGAGGCTGGAATGCATGCGATTTTTGTTACATGAAGTAGTTTTAAGTTGAACTAAAGTGTATTTATAAAAATGTTAAGCTGAACTAAAGTTTATTATATATATATATATATATATATATATATATATATATATGTATATATATATATATATATGTGTGTGTAAAGTAAAACAGTTGTTTTTTTATGTGCAGGAATGAAGCAGCAGTACCATTTCTGATTTCTCAGTTAACCCACTCACAAAACTGAATTGAGATCTTCCAGGTTTAACTGCCCCTGATAATTATACTCTTCTACTTCCGAACACACAAACTTTTAAAAATTAAATTTTTTTTTCATGTGTTGTTTGAGCTGAACAAAAATGTTTTCTATTTTCATGGGGAATGTTTTTTGGCAACTACAAGGTACGACTATGAGAGCATCTTTTGCTCCCATATATGCAGATTTATTTATGGCATATTTTGAAGAATGCATGATTTATGATACATCACATAATTTATACATGGTGGAGATTGATATCTGGCGTCGGTACTTGGATGACTGTTGGATGGTGTGGCGGGCGTATCAGGCATATTTACAAGAGTTTTTGAATATTTAAATGGAAATATTTGGGGCATTGAGTTTACTGTTGCATTTCATCATCATACCATTGATTTTTTGGATGTCACAGTGTACAGAAATGCTGATCATACATTAAGCACCAAAACATATCGTAAATACCCACAGTACAATACACTGTTACATGCATCAAACATGCATCCGAACCACACCATCCGGAATATACTGAAATCTCAATTTATGCATATCAAATGCATAAGTTCATCTGAGCAAGATTTTGAACATGCCAGAAAATATCTGTATCACAGATTTAGGGACAGGGGATATAGAGATTCGGATATACAGAAAGCAAGTGAATGGTGCAACACTCAAGATAGGAACACTTTGTTACAATATAAGAAATCAACTAATATTCAGAAGGATTCTGTCCTTAGGTTTGTGACTACATATGGCAGGAACCACCACATGGTAAGAAACATACTAGATTCTAACTGGAATATACTTCTGGCGAATGAGGAACTTAGAACACTTTTGGGCCCCAAATGCCAAATCTCATTTAGACGGGGTAAAACCCTAGATGGTCTCTTTTCTCATTATAAACATAAGGAAAGTGGAGGTGCCATATATCAACAAACAACTATAACTGGAGACAAACTTCTGGGTACCTTCCCATGCGGTCATTGCAGCTCTTGTTCACATGTTAGCAAACTTAAAGAATTTACTAGTGTCAATACCAACAGAGTATATCAATCTAGGGTGTTTGCTAATTGTAGTAGCACCTGGATCATTTATCTAGCAACTTGCCAATGTAAGGCATTTTATGTGGGCCAAACATCACATTCACTTAGAATATGCATGACAGAACATAAAAGCGACATCAGGAATAGAAAAGAAACCAATGCCTTATATAGACATACCATCAAGCATGGTAACGCTAATTTTATGTTCATGGTTATTGATAAAATTACAAGGGGCAGAAGTAACCAACAAGGTTGGCATACTATTCTAAATTATAAGGAAAAATATTGGATTACCAATCTTGGGGGATTATTTCCGCCGGGTCTCAATGACCATTTATAGATAACCTTAAGATGTATGCTGATCCTTAGTATTATGCACTCAAGGCTGGTGTGAGCCAGTCTGTATTGGTGGCTTTCATCAAGTTATGCATGAGATTATTCATATGACGACCTATATGTCATTAGGCATTAATAGTGAGTTACACTCCCATGCAGATTGTACAGGTTAGATTTAGTGTGATATGTTCATTTCATTATTTTTATAAGATTTGCTAGGGGATTACTCTGAATCCTGCAATACTTACTTACATATGTATATATAATATTATGTCCTATATCTTATTTCCCAATACTGTATATCAACTAAGTAGCTGATAACATATAACAAGAGATTTTAATGGGCTATAACTAGTTTATTATAAACATATATAGGTATGAATATCATGGAGCAGATATAAATGTTGATACTTAACATATCAGGATATTCCAATAGGATATGTTATGAACTCTAGGTTTATTGGATTCTAGAGAGATTGAACAGTTTTGTCTATTGATGCTTAGATATTTTATTATATGTATAATTTTTCATATACATATATATATATATATATATACATTCAAGTTATGTATTATGCATTTGTGAGCATGATATATCAAACTAGTTACAGACCTATAGTAAACATATTTTGAAGGTGGAAATATATAGGTCAAGATACAGGATATGTTATTTGGGTTTCTATTAAACTTAAGGGTTATTTCCCTTATTTTCTTCACTTATTATGTATTCAAAGATTTAATTGTTTTTGTTGGGCTTCCCAATGTAAATAGTTTTATAAATATATACAAGAATTGTTATGTTTTTCAATTTATCATAGTTTAGTTCATTATGTGTGTTAAAACACTCCAACCACTAGGTTGGGCTATACCACTGTTTCCATTGATTAGGAAACAGTATAAATATTTGTGATCATTTATGTTTTACAAAACTTTTTTTCTATCCATTGAGGAAGGATTGGTAGCTGAAACCAGTCTGGATATAGGAATATACAAGATTGTGTAATAAAAATATCATCTTGAAATTAAGGCTGGTGTTGTGGATTGCATTTTGCTGGTCGTTGGAGTTTGGTTGATTATGGTTTGACCGAGCACGCCATACTTACGAGGCATTAGGTTTGGTTGTTGTTTGAGCTTGTGCCTGCTGTGCATCAGTCTTCTTCCAGTTGGATGTATCCTTTTTCCATTTGCTGTATCCCTAGTACAGACACAAGAGCCACCAGAGAGGTCTTCATCCAAGCTGCCATGAAGATATGCACCCTCACCATCATCTAGGCAATCAGTTTGCATGGTGTAAGCTCTAATCCCTCCCCTTGGCAGGGGATGAGTGACTTGCATCATGAGGACATGAGATGAGGCTTCCTGTGAGATACCAAGCTCTGTTGTGGCTACAGACACGCACACAGTTAATAAAATGCCACCTGTTTCCAAAATGAAAAGTATGCACATGCAAATGTTATAATGGGAAAATGGGCATACCTTAAACTGAAGAACATTTCCTTCTGTTCTTAGGGGAATGGAGATTTGTTGGTCTGACATCATCATCCTCTTTGAACAATGCCAGACTGATCATGTCTGTGCATATCTAAATGGATTTCCCATAATGCAGTTGGGTAATGTTGAACTGATTGTGATTCTGATGGCAGATATATTAATGTGCTATATTTGTGGTTGTAACCGGTGTGGAAAATTGATGCAGAAAACTTGTACACACCATTTCTGATTTCCAGAGTGTTTAAAGATAGCATTTTCCTTGAGATTGTTGTACAGCTTTGTTAATTTGCAAAGTAACAGTTTATATTCTTGTAACAGTACTTCAACCACAAATGCAGCATTGACATTAATTTTCAAATCCACGACTACAGTCATACCCCATCAGCACCTACCAATTTTGCCCCCTAACAGTTTACTCCCAGGCCAGCTGCCCACTTTCCCTCATCCTAGTAACGGCTCTGGAATAATAATACTGTGGGATATGGTTGCACCATTGCCATGTTGCTGAAGTCTAGCATTTTGGTGCTGTCTATAACAATAGCAGGCATCATTGCAACTGCTTTTCTAAATGGAAGAAGTTTATGAAAGATTAACACAAAACTAGACTGCTTTGCGATAAAATGTTTTTGCTGTTTTGCGAAGTATGTTAGAAATGACAAAGGTCCAGCTGGAATGAATGACAACTTCTGAAGTGTACACTAGGTGGCTTTCTGCTGGTGTTTCTTTCTAGAACAGGCAATCCCCATTATGATTGTAATAGAAGATAACACAACTTGGTTACTTTCTGCAGAAAATGACATCAAGAGATGACACACACACACTAGCATTTTTCCTTAACTTTTGAGTAAGTAGCTGAAAGAGAAAGATGGGCAGCGACTGAGTGGGCCAGCCTGATGGCAGAGTTCCTCACCAGAGAACTTCACAAGACATATCAGGACTTTCCAGCTGACCTTGCCAGTTGCGGTTCAAGACTGAAGTCCTAGCTTGATGTTTGACATGTCACCATTAGAATGTAGCCCTTCCTTGAATAGAAAGTCTATACAAGAGATTGGAAGGTAAAGGGAAGGGCATGTTAATGTGCAGAGCTCTGCAGTGCAAATACTGATGGTCACCACTGCTAGATAGGAATGTGTCTTGGTATAGTGAATAATAAAGATTTCACAGCCTGCAGCTTCCACCGATGTGGATGCGGTCTGTTAGAGTCCCAGCTGAGGGGTCAAAGGGCCTGTTTGACCTGACTACTATTATGGAACCTGTATGGTCTTCACCTGGTCAACTGTACTGTTGCCACTATCCAAGTACATGTAGTGGTAGAGGAAATAATATCAGGGAAACCTAAGTGGGTGCAACTGTGTTATTAGAGGTTTTAGGCAAAATTAAAGATCTTGGCTGTTAAAGTTGCTTTATGGTTTCAGAAGGACAGAATTCCTTACTTAACTGAGGGGGAAGGGTTGTGTTTCTCCTTTCCTTGGCACTGACGAGAACTAGAGTTCTTAGTGTCTTTCTTATGCTAGGTCTGAATCTCAGTGATTTGAAGTGGAAAATGAAGTAGCATTTGGAGTGTGTAGCAGGGAACATGCAGTCATGCAGCAGCCAATGCTAAGTATGTTTGTACAAAGCTAGAGTGGCCGTTTGGTGTTTTAGGTCATGAAGCTGCATCAGACACAGTCGGTCTGCAATCTGGAAATGTGTTCTCTCCCCATGGTAAGAGTAGTGAGAAGTAGTTGGAGAACAGAGTAGTTAGCAGGATGAGATGAATAAAGTCAGCAGCAGGAAATAAAAGGAAGAGCATAGTTTGTACAGTAATTGGTGTGTATTAGTAGGGGGCATAGTGTGTGCAATTCTAAAAACAAGACCTGGGGAAAAAGACATTTGTTTTAGGACATCAGCTTCAGGACATAACTATCCAAAAGGCACAGATATAATTTAAAGTTACAACATCTCTTCACATTTTTTTAACGATAAAGTAGGAGAAAGAAAGGGAGGAGAACAGTAATGGAATCACTAAGTAATACAACTGTTAAAACGGTAGAGGAAAATACAAGCTGTAGGATACCAGAACATATTCAAAAAAACAAACAAACCCGACAGAATATTTAATACAGAAAAATATAGACTCCTATTTAATGAAGGCACAAAACAGCAAGTGCAACAGGGCACTTAGTATAGTCAGAGCACAACTCCTGATATATATATATATATACCTATGAAGTTACACATCTCCAAGCAATTGATAGGACGAGGGAAGTAGGCACAGGAAAACCTGCATACTGAACAACTATTCCACTATGCAATTGCACAACTGTTGATGTACTACCGGTTGAAGCAGAGGACAGCCTGTTGCAACTTACAGTTGATATGTAACCCTTCACTGTTCCATAGTAAAAGAATTACAGCAGAGAAAGTATGTACCACATAATAATTTTAGCAATAACAGCACCCAAAGGCTCACAACTGGCACGTACAAGAACTTCTCTTTCTAAATTACATATTTAATCAATGTTCACTTTTATAAGAAGGAGTAAATAAATTAAGCATGCATCTCAGGCTTTCAGCATATGAATGACAAGCACCGCAAGCTGTCAACAAAATACACTGATATCAGTGTTACAGTCAGTTATAACACAGGAGTAACATTATGTAAATATCCCACTTTGCTCAGACAGTAGTTAAACATGTATCTGAAATTAAACAGCATCACAAGTAATATAAAAATATCTACGGATCAGAATAAACTTGTAGTTTTCAGCGCAGATTACATTGCAGTAGTAAGCAAGATGCAAATCCTAACCTGAGATGCAGCTTTAATTGCGTGCATGCAATGTTTTTGAATTCAGTAATTGGAAATTCTCATTACTGTGTCTGTCAGTGTTTAAACAGCTTGCCTGAGACTTAAGTGCCAAATCACAAGGTGTAGGAAAGGACTATGTGATGAGTGATTGATGGAAGTTTCATCTATTTCATTTCCTTTGATTGCACTTCACTGAACTCTGCACCATTAAATGCACCCAAAAAGTTGTGCAGACCTGCCCTCTATTTCCACACACCCCTGCATCTCTGTATACTACAATTCTGAAATAGCACAGTGATGGAAAAGGAGAAGCTGTTCTGCAGTGTTAATGTATTTATGTACATTGTGTACGTGTATCGTGTGGTTAGCCAAAATGCTGTTTGTTTTGCTGCCAACCAACTTGGTAATCAGTCACTAAGGTTAGATCATAGTGAATTGGAGGTCTTTAACTTGAATGTACTTGCTATGTATCGCATGTAGAACACGTGAGCATATTTTGCATTTTCTTCCCACATATTATTGAAAGAATTCAGAAGATGTGCATTATTCATTGATTATTTATTTTCCTCTAGTTTCAGATGGTAGTTTGAGTGTTTTGTATCACGGAAGAAAAATATTGGATTAATAGTACTTCAGAGACTATTAGGTGCTGTGAACTTTCATTTAAGTATTTGTAATTAATATTATTTTGGACACACTGAATAATTATGTTTTATTTCTAACAAAAAAAAATGGCCATTTATCTTGTATAAGCAGGTTGAGTTTGCATTGTACCTAACTAATGTTTACATATTTTGCTATCTGGTATCCTGATTTGATGTTAATGGGCAGCTATACATGCCTGGTTTCAAACTATAGTAAGAAAACAGAGAAACTATACATGCCTGGTTTCAAGCTATAGTAAGAAAACAGAGAAACTATCTCACATCCACGTCTTTACAGATTTCTCATTTTCTTCTAGTTTCCCTAAATTTCTCTCACCATTACTTTCATCCTACTTATACCTCCTTTTTTGTCATCTTTAAAATCAAGTTGCTCTTCTTAAATATTGGGTAAACTGTTAGTGTCACAGATATTTTCTATTACTAGTATATGTCCTTAGAATTCTGTGTATTACACAGTTACTCTTTCTATTCCTAATGTAAGTATTTCATTAGTACTGTAAGCATTTGACCCTTATTGTATGTTGTCTCTCTTTTATTATAATGCTTTTCTTAGAACTCTTGGTGTTAGGAAATTACTGTAATGTATTTTTCACTCTTGTTGTTTAGAGCTTTTCTCCCCAGACCTCCATTGAAAAGTTTTTTTTTTTCTGCCTCGTCAGACTATTCTGGTCAACAAAAATAAATGAAATACAGTCGTGCTTAAATGATTTCCCTTTCCACAAATCCCAAAACTGTGATTTGAAAAAACAGTGGGAAGTTATGAAACCCAGAATCCTGAGGTAATCCCTTGCTGTGACAGAAATCCGAGTGTAAAACACTGGGGATAAATCTAAATATAGATCTATGTCTTCCTGTAGAAGAAAAGCACTTTGTACCATGATGTCAAACAGTTATACCAGAAACACAATCCAGTATGATAGAGTCAAAAAAGACTTTTGAATGTTCTGTTCCAATCCTAGCCTGTGTAGGAGAACTCTTACTTAGGTGAGAGATTCCTGACACTTTGAGAAAGAGACTGCAAAGATATGCAAGTCATTTAGATATGGAAACATTTGGATACCCTGTACCTTGCAGTGGGCTATAATAGGAGCTATCTACTTTGTAAGCACCCTTAGAGCAGTGGATAGCCCAAAGTGTAAGGAAGAGAACTGACAATAATGTGATCCAGACACACAAAACCTTAAGTGCCTGAAATCTGGATGAACAGGAATGTGATAATAAGCATCTTTTAAATCTAAGATCATTAGAAAACTCAAATGATGAAGAAATAGTAACAGGTTGTGAATGAAAGAATTTTGAACCTGCACACTGTCACAATCTGATTCAGGAAAGAAAGAAAGATCCAAAACTTGTCTCCAAGAATTTTCTTTCTTTGTCACCAAAAGCGTTCTTGAGTAAAATATCTTCCCTAACTGAGGAGAAGGAAACGCTTATATTACTACCTGAGACAACATATGATGTAAGAGAGAAGGAAAGAGAAGGGTTTGGACTGGCAGAGGAAGAGGAATATTCTGGAAAGAAGGAATTTCCTCCCACTTCCATCTGTGCCCTAGAGGGATCACAGACTGTTGCCAAAGACAGAAATGGAGATTCAGACTTTCTTCAAGGGGTAAGGGACTGCCGGGGGAAGTGTGTATGTGTGTGTGTGTGTTGGGGGGGGGGGAGCAAGGTCTCTTATATAGTAATTCTGACTAGTATGACAGTCCTTGGTTTTGTGGGGTTCCAGCTTTCTTTTTGTAACTTCCCAGCCATTACTTTTTAAATGTCAGCTTACCAGCATTCTTTTGAGATTGTTTATTCCTGATCAAAATTGGACAAGGGAGCAGAAAAGTCCCATGAAAACTTTAGAGGACAGCCGAAATCTCTGAGAGATTCCATGGAAACTTTAGAGGATGGCTGAAATCTCTGTGAGATTCCATGCTGGATGTCTTTAGTGAGCTTCATTGTAGCACCACTTTAACTAGTGCACTTGTACAGCAGGAAGGGGTGGGGGCAGAAATAATATGGTATAGTTAATCCACAGTTACTCATTTAGGGCAGGAGGCGGGGTCCAAAGGAATGTGATGTAGTCACTGCAATGTTTCTCATTTAGCAGCTTGAGCTTTAAAAGTTTGGGCCATATATTTCATTAAAATCATCATGATTGATCCATATTACTGTGCAGCATGCAGTCTGCTCTTTAATCTTATCTCATTATAAAATTATTAGAAGCTGTGAGATTATCATGCAGTTGCTGTACAATTATTATAGTATCTATCTTCTAGTGCAGTAATATTACTTGTATATCATCTCATTTCATAGCAGAGACATTTATACAATTGAGAAAAGCACCTTTCAGCATCCTTTGTTGAGAAGAGACAGTAAAGCATTTGAATAAACTTATTTAATTCTCAAAGGGGGGAGAAAGTAATGAAATTACAAAGACAACTATCTTTGATGCAGTAATGGAACAAGCTGGAGAGGGGAATTTTATTTGCAGGTCAGTTTTGTAACTGAGTCTATGAGACTGATAGAAAACAACTGACAATTACATTTTTTCTATTACATGCGTAGACATCATGCTGCAGTGTAGGCTTATTGCAGCTTTATGTTCTGTCTGAGAAAGAGTCCATTTCAGGAAGTCTTACAGACAGTGCTGTCCCTAACTTGATATGTACTGCAAATTCCAATTGAGTGTCTAAGTGGCCTTCTGACATTTCCTCATTCAAGGAGTTTGTATGACACACTGTAGGTTAGTTAACCTGTCGTCATTCTAGAAAAATATGTGGAGACAGTGGAAACAGGAATGTAACAGTACGTCTATAGCTATAACTTCAATAATGGTTTGCTAGTGGAAGTGAATGATCTAGGTTTCATGGTGTTAAAAAGCTGAACTTTTTAGATGTAAAACACCAGTGTCCCTCTCTTACTTGAAGCTGAAGAGAACAAGAAAGCTGAATCAGTGGCTTTTCCTTATGCCACACATTAAATCTCATTGCAGCAACCTTTATGTCTGTAGATAGTGCAGCCCAGCCATACTAGGAAGAGGGAAAAAGTAATGCAGCCATATATTTCTTACAGGCATCATATACTGGAATATTTCATAATTTATACCCAGTTAACATAGCTACATGATTTTTGAAAAAAAATGGAGACACAGCCTACCCCCCCCCCCCAAAAAAAAATATCTGTATAAAAGTAGAGTAAAATTTCATAGTATGTGGCATATACTACATTCTGCCAATGAAGCAGTACTAACAAGTTAATTCTTTACATCAGCAACCACTGCTCATTTAACCAAGGATGCTGTCATTTGCTCACTGTGGCTTTACCCTCAGCAGCACCTTGCTTATGTGGGAACATCCAACAGAATTCAAGAATGAGTGATGATCATCACATTAATCACCTGGCCATTCCCCCCTTTACCACTCCAGAATTAATTAATAGTACACATTAATTGTACACATTTGCACCCTTCCACACTATATTAGCAGCACAGTTACTTTCTGGCTCCTTTAATATCATTCTGACTATGTTATGCTTAATTCCACAAAAGAGCAAGGGAGAAATAGTGCAGTGATGTCTTCCTTCTTAGCTTGGCAAAAATATAGCATTCAACAGAATTCACCCTTTCTTCAATACCTTCCAGGTTTTTAACTGAAATAAAAAATGCAGCAATACATTCAGTATTGGATTGTAAAACTTCTCTCCTTTTCATAGTGTATTTAACTATTCTCATGCCCTTTTCCACATTGTTCCTGTCAAAAACAGATTTTTTAGTTGAATGAAGCTTATTCATTCCTTTAGTTGCACTTAAAAGCCTCTTGTGTTTTTATATATTTCTTTACTTTCTTTCCAAAATATACTATGTTTTGCTTGGTGTGAAGTCTGAAATGTTATCTGTCTTCCACTTAAGTCTGTTATTAATGGCAAGTTTTCTGTCCTCATTTATTATATGCCTTACGGGTAAGCTTGATTAAATCATACAAATGTCTCTCTTAATGCTGTGCATCACCTTTTACCAGTCTTTAGAATATTCTCTTTCACATTCTAAGTATGAGGTTTTATAATTGTTTTCTCGTATCTTGCATTTTTCCTTTGGTTTATGTAATGAAATGCAATGCTTTCTTTCCAGCCTAAGCTTTTTATCTGGAAGTGAACTGCGGATACATTTTTTTGTTAGTGGTGCTATAAAATGTTACCCCAAAACCATCCACATCTTCTGTAATTGCATGCATTGCATCTCTTTGAATGACTTTTGAGTATTAACGCCTTTACTTTGTATGACCATGCAAGCCCTCATTGTTTTATTTCTAATTTTTCCATCTGTTCCTGTTGACTGTCAGCACCCCTCCCCATATGTCTTGAGCCCCTTCATTCTATGATCCGGGGGTCCTTACATGCACCAAGTGAAAGCTGCCCAGAGGAGACTGTCATCCAGACAGCCTGTGAGAAGTTTATGCCCTGGTTGTTCCCAAATATCTGCTGGCCAGAGAGTGGAGGCATGCTTGTTACAGTGGCCTGAGAGTCTGGTTTTACTCGCCCAGACCAGAGCAGTCAATATTTCAGGACTGACCTTAATTCTTCCTAGGTCAGGGAAATGCACAGCACTGGTCTATTCTATACAGCTGTGTGAGCATATATGTTGCCCTTATCCTCCTTTACCCCCACTATGTAGCTGACATGAGCACTGCATCACCATGGTGTCTCATGTGCCTGACCATGCACACATACAAACCTATGTGAGCTGCCATCATTAGCATGGGAATCACTAAGTCCATGTCCTCTATTCTCTGTCATTGGTACTGTGCATTTCCCTGATTGCAAGAGAGCAGTTGCCTGTCCTGAAACCACCTCACCCTTTCCCAAGACGGCTAAGCTGTTGCAGACCCCTTGGGTACCCCCCGAAAGATCTTCTATCACCCTAGTCAGTATTTGAACTTCAGTTGTCTGGGTCGTAGTTCTGACCATATGTCATAGAACTGGGCTCCTAGGTTATTTTTAATTTCTCTCTCAATAAGTGGGAAATCATCTAATGTACTTGAGACAATGTTCTTTAAGAAAGTAACTTTGCTAACTTTTACCATTGCTCATGTCCATGTATACACACTGTTGCCAGTTCATTTACTCTTGATAACTGCAACCTTTTAGTTTAGGGAAGTAGTATATGAAAGGAATTATACCAGTTACCATTGCTATACAAAGAACTTGGACCACTTTTAGTCACACAGGTTTTTTGGCACATACTGAGATTTACTCCTTAGAAGTAACAAATATTTGCTGCTGCTGCTAACATTATTTAATAGCAGTAGATGTAGATTTCTGCAATACATTCCATCAACTTTTGTTGATTAACCATAAGTGTGTACTGTCATTGAAAAGAAAATTGTGCATGGATAATCCATAAATATGGCCTTCTGGCATGCTAATCATCATCTGCCTCCTATCCATAGTGAGCACCGTACTAATACATTCCTGATGTTCAGCAAGTTAAGTGTACTGACCCATGATACCATCTTTAAGAATTTTTCAAATGGAAACTGATGCCTTGAGTGATCACCTTGTAAAAGTTAACTGGGACCATATATTAGGACCTCCCATCTCAGTCTGTTAATGAATTGTTCATAGCCCCCTCCAACACTTTAAACAAAAGCATTGGCAAGAGCAGGCATGTGACATGCAATAAATGTGGAAATTGTCCAGACAGCTTACCTTGCTCTACCCAATGTATTTAAGACTGTACCCCATGACATAAATAAACTCTGGGATCTCAAAGGAAATGAAACAGTACTAACTCCCACATGGTCTTACACAACAGGCAAAAAATTCCTGTAACGACCATCTCCTATCAACCCTCTGGTTTTTTTTTTTTTCAGGACCTGCCAATTTGTTCGGCCAAGGACAATGACCAGGTATCCCTGGGCTAGACAAGAGTCTTTTGACCTGTCATAAATATTCCCAAAATATTTTTTCTCACACAATGTTTTCAAGTTTGACCACTCTTTTACATTTCAGGAAAACAAGCTCTGTTGTCTCTTTCTCTCCACAAAATAAACACACTCTTTCAAATATCTTTTTATATGGCATATTCCCCGTTACTGGCAGCTTGTTTATTACCAGTCTCCATAGGAAATCCTGACACTCTCCTCTCTTGGTACACCACTTTTTCTTTGCTTTAACATCTTTAATCATTCCTTCTGATAAATTTTCCCATGGATTTATATATTGTTTCATCACATTATTATACCACACCCTTCTGTCTTTTCTCTATCATCAATTTTTATTTTCCATGTTAGTATTTTTTCTAGATAGTTTTTCATTTCTTCATTTACATATTCTTTCTCTTTTTCGTATTCTTATCATCTTCCAGAACTTACATGTCAAAACGTGGATGGTGTAAATATTGTAAATACATAAATGTGGGCAAACATTTTGAAGTGAAAGGGGAAAAATTTAGATTATTTAGGAAATTCAACTGTGAAACTAAAGGGGTAGTCTATATAGCACTCTGTCAGGTGTGCCCCTGGTTTTTATATTGACTAAACAGAATGTAAACTGAAAGAGAGTGTTTACGAGCATCTGTATGACATTAAAAAAGAAAAAAAAAACACAAAAGCCTTTTTTAAACACACAACATAATCCGGGGCATGCATTTAAGTTCATGGTAATGGAAAAGTTGCACTGAACATCAAAGGGGGGGACCATGGCCATTCTTCCTGGAGAAAAGGGAACTGTATTGGCAGTTATATTTGAATGCTAATTGCTGTCCAGGCCTAAATGACTACAGTTCCATTACGTGTCTGCTGAAATTAAAAGCATTGTTAAGATAATATTTTAAATGGACTGTATTTGTATATTGTAAATAATTTTATATATTTTTTTTAGGATTTGATAATATCTAGATTATGTTTATTGTGTGTACAATTCTTATAAAGATCTTTATGTATTGGTGCACTGTTTAGGATGCTATGTTTATAAGGAGTGCACCTTTTTAAATTGAGGGGGTTTAGTGGGCTTTTGTGTCATGTGACATAAAGTGGGATATTTAAACTGAATGAGTTTAAAAATTATCTGAAGAAGTCTTGTAACACTATAAGATGAAAGCGCTTATCCAGTCATTAAAATGTATTGTGGTTAAGTTCACTGTGGTCATTGGTTTCCTTACTTTTCTTTAAGCTGTTTGTCCTTTTAAACATCCATTCAGACAAAGCAAAAATTTCCTTATCCATATTTTCTTCTTAGCAACTACCATTGTATCAACAATGTATGTTAAAACTACTGGAATCACAACCTCCTTTTGCATCACCTATCGCATTCATTACCAGTGCAAACATTATTCCACTAATCGGGCATCCTTGTCTTCTACCACACTTCATGCATATTTCTTTACTCAGCCACACGTTCACTAGCTCTGCCACTCTATCATTCTATTATGCTGCCATGCACACACTCTGAACTCTGTTAGCTATTCCATGCTTCTCCGTAACATCCCACGAAATATCATGTCCTACTGTACCAAATGCCTACCGTAAGTTTTACATCCTGTCTTTTACTTATATCATCCATAATTTATTTCTCAACCAACAGCAATGTTTGACATTCCTTCCCTTTTATACCATATGTACTTTTTTCCATAATAGCCCTCAACCTTTCTTCCATTCTCCTTTATATTATTCTGATGAAAATTTAATAAAATCTGTTTTATTTAATGTGATGAGTCTCCAATTGTTTTTATTTCATTCTTCTCATCTTTCTTCCATATAAATTTTAATATCCCAATAAATAACCCCCTCCTTCAGCCATTCATTGTTTTTACCTCTCATTTTACATTTTTCATCTCCCTCATTATAGTAATATTCTCCTTTACTATTTTACCCAAATATGCAAATACCTCCACTAGTGTCCGTTGTAAAAAATATCTCTGCCTAAACAGTAATGTCTTGATTTGTTTTTTTTTTTCATATCGTAATACTTTCTTGTATTCTCTACGTTCTGTAATTCAGTTATATACATCTCCCATACTGCATTTTCTCTTCCTTTGTTACATCGTCCTGCCATTAAAAAACACTTTTTATACTTTTTAAATTCAGTCCACCATTCAGCCAAGTTTTTATAGAAGTCCTTTATGTCATAACTGTAGCACTTCCCACACTCCAATTTCATCCCATAATTTAATTTATTCTTATTATTCCCTTTCCTATTTCAATATTCTCTTTTTATCTATCAACACCATCTATATTACCAAATTATATGAAAAACATCTCACAACTGCATTAACATGTGCTGCTCCCAAGCATTCTGGTAATGCAGAATAATCAATTTCATATCCTTCTTTAAGTCCATCAATTGTTTTTGTTCCACACAGCTAATTTACCACGTTTTAATTCTACTTGTATTTTTAATATCTTTCCCTTTCTTTTCACATTTCCCCTTAAATCACAGTTAAAGCCCCCTGCCACTGTACTTTTCATATTCACCACCACAGTCTAATAACTGACGAAACAGATTCTCTCTTTCTTTGCTAGTTATGTATGCATCCACAGCAGTTAACCTTCTCATCCTTACCAGCGTTACATCTAGTATTTTCACTGCTTTGCTAAACAACATAGCAACTCCAAAAGATTCACTTCCTAAATTCTTATTTTAGATCCACCTCACAAGTTTTCTGTTCACAGTTTCTCTTCACTTGTTAAGAATATCTACATCACATTTAGCACACCATTCCAGTATCCCTATCCTTCTTACAGAATTAGTAATACTGTTCACATTTACTGAAAGCACTCGAAAATTGTTGCTTTCCCCCTTAAATTTAGAGAAAATATTTATTTTTTCCCTTATTTCTACTCTTTCCTCAGTTGAATAATTTCCTTGGTTTATGTGAAAACAATCCTTGATCCTTAGAATCAGGCTTTTCACTGGCTAGACCTTCAAAAAAATATTAGTATCAGTCCTTTCTCCTGACCTCTCTTCCTTCATGCACTTTCCCTCTCCTCATTTTCCCCTCCATATTTTTTCTACAACTTCATCTAGTTTACCTTCCCACCCAGCCTCTTGTTGTCCTTCCTCATGTATGTTTTCACCCTTTCACCCAGACTCTTGTCATTGGTCGTGTCTCTTTTCTTCCCTTTCCCCTTCTTTTTCATTATTTATTGTTTGCTCTTGACAATCCACCCAAAAGTGTCCCTTTTTTCACAAAACATTCAGGCACACACCTTCTTGCAGTATGCCTTTTCTCCGCACACTGGCTACATTGTACCTTGTCACAATCATTAGTTAAATGAGAGAAGTCCCCATAAAGAAAAAAAAAACATGATTTAGGCTGGACAGCATGTCTTAATGTCCCTCTATGTTCAGCCACAAAAATAACACTTGGCAACTATTTCACCATGTTGTTTTCACATTTCAAACAATTTCCAACCTCCAGCCTGCGTTCCTTAAGTTTCTCTCATCTCTGGCTTTTACAATATTAACAGTTTTGCACAGCCTGCATGCATTTTGTAACATCATCATCATCATCATCATCATCAGTTGTAAAATGCGAAGTAACATTTTTTTAACTTTTAAGTTACTACCATTTGTTTGCTCTTATTCCCACAGTATTATGTTTTCTTTAAGCTGTCACTGCTGTACATGTTTTAGTTACTCTGTTGCTGCAAAATCAGACCCCTTCTCTGTTGGTAGCTGCTTTCCTTTTTTTTCCCTTTACTTTCTTCTCTGCTGCCTCTTCACCTGGTTTGTTTTCCACGTCAGCCATTTCAGTCCATGAAAAAGCAGAACTGCTACCGGGATCATCCTGCTTGAATATTTGTAACAGAACATCATCTCCAAGCACTCCTGTTGCTAGTTCTGTTGTCTGCACCACCTCCACAGACTCTCTTCTTTCTCCAATGAGACAGCAAAATGCTGCTCATTTGTAACATCCACCATGCAGCAGTCTTTGCTAATAGTTTGCCGCTCCATATTGAACAAATTTGTCTCTAAATTCGCACTCTCCATAGCTTTTCTCTCCTCCTCCATGCTGCTTCTTTTTAAGGCCTCTTGCTTGGTGCTGTAGGAGCCATTCTGCTCCATCTTGCAGCTCCAGAAAATTTCATGATGCTCTGGTCAGAATTTCCAGAGTCGTGTAATTCTCAAGCTTCTAGAAGGAAGCCATTAGCCTAGTGGGCCTAACCTGGTCAACAAAGGATAAATAAAATAACACTTCTTTTTTCTTGTAATTTTTGTGTGATTACTCTCAGTGATGTTAGACAGTTTCATAGTTTTTGTTGTGCAGAGAATGCACGGCCATGTGGTACTTATTTTTTTGTTAAGATTTTAAGTGATTTAGAGTTGTCTAGCACTTTATTGAATTGCTTCATGTAGTCAAAAGTACAGGGTTTGAATCCTTTAAACTCCATTTGTCTACTGTGTGACTTTGAGCAGGCCATAATTAGACAGTGGGTCTCAGGTTGCCCCTGGTAAGCAATACTTTGCCCGTTGGGTTACTTTGCTGACAAAAACATAAAATGTATCTCCCTTTGTCACCAATTCTTTATCATTTCCAGAATTCTTACTCAGAACTTGACAGGCATATTGGTCTGTTCCTTGTAAAATGTGTGGATTCTGGCGAAGTGGTGTGCATTGCAGTCACTAAATGTCAGGCATTTGAGTTTCACATTCTGCATACTTCAGGTAATGGTTGGTAATACAAAGCTTGTTGTGCTGTCAAGTTTCTAAGCTTATAAAATAAACATCTAACAGTTATTCCTGATTTTGTTCCCTGCTCCTGATTCTTGGACTTTGAAGTTGAGAGGGCAGAGGGGAGTTGCACTGTATGGTTCTGATCACAATGAGCTGAGCTACATTTCTGGGTCATTATTTATGAATTTATTCATTAACTTGATCTTAAACTAACATCTAAGGTGTACAATCATACCAGTTGCTGTAATTGATAGGTATGTGCATGTACGGCAAAGATCAATGTATTAACAATGTAGTGGGTAGAATAAAGTAATAATAACTGAGATGGGGAGAAAAGTTAAATTAGTTTTTCATTGAGAATTTTTAACTAGAAATGCTATGAGAAAATATTCAAATAATTTGATTCTGTTGGTTGGGGTCTATATCCTGGACTTTTTGGGTCTGTGTTCAGCCATCAAATGGAATTTCCATTGGACGGCTGAACATCGAACTTTCATTCAGCGAACATTCATTTTATCGACAAGGAAAGTAACTAGTTGGCCACCACTTCCCCATCTTTTCCTCACTGTAGTGCAGTTTCAGAGTTGGTATGTATAGTTAGGGCAGGTCTGAAATACTGCGGTGGAGTACACGGGGAAGTGGTGGCCACTTATTTTCCATGATAATTCCACTAGTCAGATTATACATAATGACAATTCAGTTGTTTCCCAAGTTATTATGGACTCAGCACCAACATCCTTTATCATTCCAAATCTGAGTGCTGAATTTTGTCAGGAAAAAAAAAACTGTTATGGTGGGTGGGCCAAGCTTTATTGAATCCAAGTATTCCTATTTCTTTTCCTATCCCATCATAGGGTGTAACCACAGATGCTTCAGACTTTGCTTGGGGGCTATATATCCAAGCTAATAAGTACAGGGTCTTTGGGCCATCATTTCAAGAAAAGGCATATAAACATCAAATAAATTATGAGTCTGATAAATGCTTAAAAGATCATGGCCCGCTTGATGAATCCAAGACCTCTTTTGGTTATCACATGCAACACTGCTGCAATGTGGGATATAAACAAACAAGGGGGAACTGAATCTTACCCCTTTGCAGACTAGCCATGGTAGCCTGTAAAAAATGTGCAACTCAACCCACTCTATCCCTTCATACTACTTATATTCTGTTAGAGTAGAACAGTGTGGCAGACACACTGAGAAGATCCAGGACAGACCCCCCCCCCCCCAATGAATGGAAATTACTCACCTAGGTCTTCTAGGAAGTTATCTTCTTGTTGGAAATTCACCAAATAGATTGTTTTGCCTCTGTTCAGAACAGACAGCCATCAAAATTCTGCTCCAGAACACCTTGCAGGAAGGCTTGGAAGGTGGATGCAGTTTCCTTCCCATGGAAGGGAAAATGTATTAATACGCCTATCCCCTTTCTCCTGGACAACACTGATTGTCCCATCTCATGAAAATGGGTGATTCCATTTACCCCAAACATCCCCAAAGAATGCATCTACTCGCACATTACAGGAGGTCTCTGATCCCAGTCTGTAGTAACTTAATTTGATAGCCTAGATAATAGACTTTTGGTCCCTGTTAGACAACTTTTTTTTTTTTTGCTGAGGAAGTGCGGCAGGTATTATTAAAGGAGGCTAGAAAGTCTCATACTAGAAAATCTTATTTGGCTAAATGGAAGAGATTTTCTAATTGGTGGCATATGAAGAACCAGGACCCATCCACAGCTAAAGCCCTTCTAGTTCTCCATTATCTGGGTGATTTGATTAACTCAGACCTTTCTTTTTCATTCGTACAATTTCACCTTTCTGCCAATTTTTGTTGGTCTGACTATAGACACCCCCTTTATTCCCTGCTCCAAATAAAATGATTTTTTGAAAGGGGGTTTTCATATTTATCCACCTCAAAAACAGGTGGCACCCCTTGGCCTTGCAACTTTTTCTGATAAACACTTACTCTTCCACATTTTAAACCAACTTATCAGACTTGTTTGGAAAACTCTTATACCTACTGCTCTGGCTTTGGCTAGAAGTGCACCTGAGTTACAAGCTATTAATAAATGGTTAGCCAATCCTTCCTTATATTTCACAGAGACAGGGCAACTTAAAGAATTGACCTGTCATTCATTCCAGCAGTGATTTTTACTTTAAATCAATTTCTACCTCCTGGATTTTTTTCTAGAACCAAAGAATACAGAAGAGACAACTTTACATAATCCTGAAATCCGCAGATCATTCAGATACTCCACAGCTAGAACAAAAGATTTTAGAGCTTCTGAACAACTCTTTACATCTTTTACTGGGGAAAAAAAGAATGGTCAACCAGTGTCAAAACAGTTAGTTTCTTAAATTTTTGTCCCATTTCATTCATTTTTGATATTTTCATCATGGCAAGACCATTCCTCAGAAGGTCAGAGGTAGCTCTACCAGAGCTCTAGCTACTTCTAAGACTTTTTTTTGGAAAGAAATGATATCTAGAACTCTATTAGAGGCAGCTACTTGTTCCAGACCTTCACTAAACATTGCAGTATTGATTCTCTGTCTAGGGCAAGGTCAGGATTTGGTAGTATGGCCTCTTGCGGCTCCTGGCTTTCGAGTCTTCTTCCTCCTCCCTATTCATATAAGGTATAGCAATCATACAGTACAGTTGTATGCTACTGTGACAGTGATCTAATGATGGACATAACAGAGTTGTGTAAAGAAATTAGAGAATTTGCGACCTTTATAGCGCCACCCGTATCAGAAAGCAAACATTCTCTGGTAGGGTGTTAATGTACAGGTAATGCACACTGAAAAACAAGTCCACCACTTCACAGCAGCATATTAAGCTGTTGTCAAGCTCAGACAATTGAAATCCAAATAGCTGCCAATTTTTCACTGTTTAGTATAAAGTTAAAATTTTAAATAAACATTTAAAAGGTGTGTGCGTTTGTATGTTTGCATGTGTGTGTGACAATGATAGTGAGAGAGAAAGAAAGCTCTGACTGCTACAATCAGTCCTTCACAATGTGAAACATTAAGAAGTATGAGGCTCTTAATGTTTTAAATGGATGTGCAGAGAATCACTATGGAAAAAAAATACAGATAGTGAGAGGGGTGGGACTGTAATGATTTGCATTATTTATTTATTTAATTGATTTGCATGCACGGAGACATATGAGGATGTCTTAACTCAACAAAATGGTTGTAACTTGTGTATATGTGTGTGTATGTGTATATGCATGTGTCTGTGGTCTGTGTGTGTGTATATGTATATATATATATATATATATATATATATATATATATATATATATATGCATATATACATGCACACACATACAGTGGATATAAAAAGTGTACACACAATAAATTATTTCAAAACTTTTCCCACCATTAATGTGACCTATAACCTATACAATTCAGTTGAACAACAAACAAATCTGTTGGGGGAAAAAATATAAAAAACAAAAAACGTACAATATGCTGGTTGCATAATTGTGCACACCCATAAACTAATACTTTGTTGAAGCACCTTTTGATTTAATTTTTGATTTAATTAAAGCATTCATCCTTCTTGGGTAGGAGTCTGTCAGCATGGCACATCTTGACTTGGCAATATTTGCCCACTCTTCCTTGCAAAAGCGCTCCAAATCTGTCAGATTGAGAGGGCATCTGTTGTACACAGCCCTTTTCAGGTCACCCCACAGATTTTCTATTGGATTCAGGTCTGGGCTCTGGCTGGGCCATTCCAAAACTTTAATTTTCTTCTGGTGAAGCCATTCTTTTGTTGATTTGGATGTATGCTTGGGGTCATTGTCGTGTTAAAAGGTTCAATTCCACTTCATCTTCAGCTTTCTAGCAGAACCTGAAGGTTTTGGGCCCAAAGTGACTGGTATTTGGAACTGCTCATAATTCCCTCTACCTTGACTAAAGCCCCTGTTCCAGCTGAAGAAAAGCAACCCCAAAGCATGATATTGCCACCACCTTGCTTCACCATGGGATGGTTATCTTTCATTGATGCAAAGTGTTGATTTTGCGCCAAACGTATTTTTTGGAATTGTGGCCAAAAATTTTCAGCCTTGGTCTCATCAGACCATAACACATTATCCCACATGCTTTTGGGTGACTTGATGTACTGTTTTGCAAATTTTAGCTGGGGCTGGATTTTTTTTTGTGTAAGAAAAGGCTTCCGTCTTGCAAACCCTACCCCATAGTCCAGACATATGGATAATACAGGAGATTGTTGTCACATGTAGTACACAACCAGTACTTGCCTGAAATTCCTGCAGTTCCTTTAGTGTTGCTTTTGGTCTCTTGACACCCTCCCTGACCAGTTTTCGTCTTGCCTTTTCATCAGTTTTGGAGGGACATCCAGTTCTTTGCAACGTCATTGTTGTTCCCTATTTTCTCCACGTTTTGATGAATGTCTTCACTGTGTTCCATGATATACCCAATGCTGTGGAAATTTTTTTGTACGCTTCTCCTGGCTGATGCCTTTCAACAGTGAGATCCGTTTGATGCTGTCTGTGAACCATAGCTTTTGCTGTAGCAGGCACCTGAGTAAATGTCAAGAAAATTGTACTAGGACAGCTGAACTTTATTTGGGGTTAATCAGAGTCTCTCTAATCGATGGCATGTGTATACCCAAGAAGACTGAATGTTGTAATTAAATCAAAAGGTGCTTCAACAAAGTATTAGTTTAAGGGTGTGCACACAACAAAGTATTAGTTTAAGGGTGTGGACACTTGTGCAACCAGCATATTGTACATTTTTTATTTTTTTATATTTTTTTCCTCCCAACAGATTTGTTTGTTTTCAATTGAAGTGTACAGGTTATAAGTCAAATTAAAGGTGGGAAAAGTTTTGAAATGATTTATTGTGGTCTCATTATTTTATATCACAAAAACCTGGCATTTTAACAGGGGTCTGTGCACTTTTTATATCCAATGTATGTATGTATATATATATATATATATATATATATATATATATATATATATATATGCACACACACACACACACACACACACACATATATATATATATATATATATATATATATATATATATATATATATATACACACATATATGTATATAATATGTACACACTCATATATGTTTGTGTGTGTGTGCAAGTCTGCCTGTTTTGAATCTGTATGCTACTATGTGTATAATTGTAAGCCTGTCAGTGTGTCTATTCTTCTAAATGTGTGTGTATCTACACATTAAATACCTGCATAACTTGCATTTTGGATATAAAATACCTCCTCCAACATACATTACATATGCTACATCAGGTTTTGAACATTAGGCAGTGCAACTATTTTACTTCAAACATAAAAGGTATATATATAGTAATAAAAAAAGAAAACAAAAAAATGTAATAGTTAGCCCATTCTGTTAGTACCGTAATGTGGGTTATGTAAATAATACCCTTCCAGTGATGTAGAAGCCCCTTGCCTGCACTGAGCCTCAGAACACTCCTGGTTCTGTGGCTCAGAACACTCCTGGTTGTGAGCTCTTTACACGGTAACATGTACCTTGTTGAGCATTGCTGTTTGTTTAACCTTAGCAGCAGATGTTCAAGTAGATCACAGTTGCAGTCGTACACCCCTACACCCCTCCTTCCTTTCCCCAGTCTTATTTCTGTTCGTCTTGCTTAGATATATTTTTGGCCAGAATGGAGTTCTTTTTACCTTTGCACACCTTTTTTCCCTAGCACATACGTGTGTGTATGTGTGTGTGTGTGTATATATATATATATATATATATATATATATATATATTCACTTCTAAAGGTCGAAATGTCAAAACATCGAACCTCTGAGTAACGAAGACCAGAGGATCTAAGTTTTGATACCTCAAACTTTTTTAATGCAGATCGCTGTACAGTGCGGAATGGCAACTTTACTGTTCTCTTCACTGTGGTGCAGTTTTGAAGTTGATATATTTAAGTAGCAGGGAGTGTGGGTGTAGGGGAGCTTGCCCCCCTGCAGAAATGTGAAATTAGTAGTTTTTACATTTTGGATTTTTTTTTAGTTCAAGATTTCAAATCTTCAACCCTCTGGTCTTCGTTATTCAGATGTTCAGTGTTTTGACATTTCAACCACACACACACACACACACACACACACATACACAAAATTGCAGCTTGGTCTGGTTGCTGTTATACAACAGCCTCCCTTTTTCTAAGTGACAAGAAAGCTCTGAATTTTTGAGCCCATTAGCGTACTACCAGCAAGCTTCCTTAGTCGTGTGCTACACGTGGAAGAAGTCTAAAAGCTTTCTTATGCTGGCCAGACATCTAGCCTTGGCAAGATGCATCCCATATAGCTATATGATGCTACAGCAGTGATCTATTTGAACATCTACTTTCATTATAAGTTTACTTGACTGTACTTTTTTGCCTACATATTGTAATGACATGCATCATTTATTTTCAGTCTTATTACTGTGTTGTAGATGGTTAATGTTTCTTAGTGTTACATGGAAAATTTTAAGTAATTAAGTTCTCTAAACTAGTTAGTAAAAATTATGATCATCACTTTCTTATGGGACCTGAATTTTACCATTTGGCGGGAGGGGAGTTTGCCAGCACTGAACTTACTCCATGAAGTGAAATTTATTTTTTCTTTGAACACAAATGTGAGTTGCTACAGCTTGAGCCAGAAGTTGTTTTGACTTTCAAGACATGCAGCATAAAGTTTTTTTTTTTTTTTATTACAGTAGGATAAAATATAATTTTAGCTAAACTTTTCTGTTTTAAGTTGCATCAGAGTTGAACCTGACCTTTACTAGCAGCCTCCCAGTTTTACTCTTCAAAACTCCTTATTTTCTTATATTTTATTTAATTGGACATCTTATCATTTAGGAATAAATGCTTGTACAGTTCTGCCCCCTCATAAGAAAGAAAAAAAGGCTCAATTATATTAATTAAAATAGTACTTTAGTATATATTATTAGAATGCAGCATGTATAAGAGTTTCATTAAGTTCTTGTAATTAAAATCACCCTTTGCCTGAAAGAGCCCCAAACTTCTGAGAAGCAAGTTCTAATGTTGAAAATAATTAAATACAGAAATGCCAGTATTTTATTAGATGTTCTGGAATTACAAAGCCCCACCTAAGAATATGAGATGTAGCTCAGCTACAAAAATAATTTAATGCTGGCACTGTAAGTTGTGAGTCTCAAATGTAATTATTTTTCTTCAAAATATATTAGTTGAGACATATCCTTGAATATTGCTTGTGAAACTTCCCAGTCTGTCAAACTGTCTGTTATTATTTGACTGAAATTCCAGACACACATGTAAATTAAGTGAGTATGTCAAGTACAGAATGTCACCCAAAAAGTTCATCTTGTAGATATTCCTAAGTCCAGCACTGTTACTTTGTCTGCTTTAATGATGCATAATACATTTGGAGTAATTGTTTAAGAAAGCCTTCAGGTCATTGTACTCAGTCAAGTACTAGGACTTGCTGAATTTGTGCTTCCCTTATGAGACATTGAATTGTTGATCACCCTGAAATTACTATTCATTGCAGTCACACAGATCAAAAACAGTTGTATTGCAGTGGGGAAAGATCCCCTGTACCCCCAAAGCCCCCCAATTTATATACACCCACTCCACAATTGCATAACATTGATGAAAGATAAAACTCCCCCAAAACCGCACACCTTTGTCTTGAAGCAGTCCTTGTCACTCTAGTAAGAGGGAGTGATTTTTGAGGTACTGCAGATCAAGGAGCCAAAGGACAGCCTCATTCTTTGTGTAGTAAAGAGCTATTGTATGTGAGGATTTACTGTTAGGGTTGCCACCTTTCATTGTGGCTAAAACTGGACTAAGGCCACACCACTCGCATCACTCGTAACCCCACCCATTCCCACCCCCTCTTCCATCCACATTCTGCCCATTTTGTGATGCCACTATGAAATCAGCTGACGGGAACACCCTGTTTTTCCATTTCTGATGTCTGCTTTCAGACAGTTTACTAAGCTTTTCTTTAAAAAAAAATAAAAAACATAGTAAATCAGCCGATTTAACAAACAGTGATGGTCTGTTTTCCTTTTTTGCAACAGAATACTGGAGTTTGTACAGTGTTTTCTGGAATACAGGAGGAGATTCAATTTCCAGATAGTCTGGAAAAAAATGGATAAATGGCAACCCTATTTACTGCTGTACCATGAGTCAGCATTTGTTTTCTTTTTTCTAGTATTAAATGTAATCCTCTTCCTAAAAACTAAAACATTGAAGAAAGATCTACTGTTAACCTGTCTGGGTCAGTAGAAGTCAATTCTGTCCTAGGGCCAGAGTCAAGTTTTGATCTTTGAATTCATCTGAGAGGTTCACCGGTGTTGTGTCGATGGTTCCTTCTCTCCAAGTCCTGAAAGAAATGGGTTATTGTCATCTGTCACAGATCTAAATCCATTTGTTGGAATAAAGGAGCATGCTAAAGCTGGTTCATATTATTTCAGTCCTTCATACTCATATCAGGCCTCCTAGGTAGCCTATTCCTCCTCCTCTTCCTTCTTGGGACTTTAATCTTGTACTTGAAAAATTGACCCAGGCTCCTTTTGAACCTTCCTTTTCAGCTTCCTTACAATGTTGTACTTGCAAGTCTGTTCTTCTTGTGGCTCTTACTTGTGCCAGTAGAGTTTATGAACTTCAAACTCTCATGAGTGTTCCTCCTTTTTTAGTTTCCCTATAGACAGGGTGTCACTTCATACTAATCTTTCTTTCATGCCCAAGGTGGTCAGTGAGTTGTCCCTTAATCAGTCTCTTCATCTTCCTTCCTTTTTTCCTCGATGCAGACTGCCAGTGAGAAGGTTCTTCATACCTTGGATTTGCATAGACAGAGCAGATATTATATAGACAAAACTAAAATTATTTGCAAATCTAAACAGCTTTTTTTCTTTCTTTTCATTCCAAGACTTTAGGTTTGGCTATTTCTAAGTAAACCTTCTCTTGGATTTCAAGGTCCATGTCTTTCTGTTATTCTTTTCTTGGCAAATGTCTCTCCTTGCCTGTAAAAGCACTTTGTATAAGGGCAGTTGCCTCTTCTGGTGCCATTTTCAAGGCCCTGGACACAAATTCTAACCTTGAGGTTGCTACTTTGTCCTTTCTTCATATTTTCACTAAACATTACAAGTTGGATGTTATTTCCAGGGCCAGGTCAGATTTTGCCAGGGCTATTCTACATGAAGTTGTGGAGGGTTCTTCTGTGGCTTTCTCTTGAGCTGTTGTAGTCTCCTTTAGGGAAGAATACTGTACAGTTGTGTAAAATCTTATCATAACAATGTCTGTCCTGACTCTTACCATGGATTAGGTTTCCGTACTGGCCAAGGGGCCCTGCCTTCTTTTTCTCCTCCTTTGTTTTTCCTTCTGGGAGCACATGCTCCTCATCCCTGAGGGTATTCTGTTCCTCTTGGGGCTTGTTCAGTATGAGTGTTTGTGTCCGTTTGTCACTTTTATGCCCTATGTCTTGCATGGGGAGCATACATGTGACGTGACACCTGTAAGAGCTGAAGGCTTTGGTATACTGACTAGACAGTGGGCTGTCCTTTTCTGGAGATCTTAGGTGAACAGTACTGCAACAGTAAACAGAAGGACATTTACTATTATGGTAAGATTTTACACAACTGTACTTTCCTTGGGCCTAAACACTTTCTCTATTTGATTTTTCAGTGGTACTAAACAAAACCTCATAGATCTGATGCATATCTTACTGACCAGAAGTCTCACCACTGGTTTTCTCCCATAACATGTTACAGGCCACAAAAATTCCTCTTCACAGGGGTACTCCATGGCCTCTCTTTAAAATCACAGACAATTCAGCGTAGCCATTATAATATGCAAAGGTTTGGAGACGCTACTTAGGGAACTACTTCAGAAGTTTATTTGTAATTTACTACTTTTCTTAGGTGAATATCAGCATAGGTTTGTTATGGTCGAGGCTTCCAGTCACATACTGATAGTTGCTTAAGCATTGCAGTTTAAGTAGCCAGCGTTTTGCCTTGGCTTATTCTTGCAGTATCAAGGCAGGTCTTGGATTGGCATTTTTTGAGGAGTAGTCACTTCAGAACAAGAATAATCAAATGTGTGGGTGGTGGTGGGGGGTGCCAGCGTCACTCACACAGGGGGACTTGTTCTCTACAAAAAGTGCTTTTTTAGTGCATACCATTTGCTCACAGTATGACAAGCTCTAGTACTTACATTAAAATAATGTGCATTTGAGCTGTCTTTTCCAGGATATTGTTCCTGAGCATCTGTGGTACAAGCTTCAATGCTTCAAGGAGAAGTAGTGGATCTGTATCATTAGCTAAATGTGCACACCTGTAGATGTCACTGGCAAGGAACAGCAGGGGTTGGTGTTTGGTCCAATACATGCCCAGGCTGACATAGTTACCATTTGGAACGACAGGTTTGCTGATTATTATACACTAGGCAAGGTTGCCCTGTCACCAGAGATACACCAGTACTTCAGAAGGAGCTGGATTTAACACACATGTAATAAATCTCAACTGGAAGAACAGTGATCTGATTTTTAGTACCAGCATATCTATTATAATCATATTTGGAAGACAAAAACTCTGGCCTATTGCAGCATTTCAAAATTATTCAAGCAAGATGCAGTTAAAAATTACCTTTGTCCTCTTTCATAGTCTTTCCTTTTATGAGTAGGTTATTACAGTGATGTAAAAGGAGTTTGGTGTTGTGGACATTATTCTCAGAGGGATAGCCATTCATTTTGGGGATATTTTTGGTTCTTTTTCACTGTTATTGGTTTGGGCAGTCTGCAAATACCCTTATTTGTTTTCTTTTAACAAAACACCTTGTTGAGTTTGAAGGAGTACAGAAGTTCATGAGCAAACAAATTGATTGGCTTTGCCATCTGACTTATCCTGAGCTACTTAACTTTACCACTAAGAGTTGACTTGGCTCTTGTATTTCAGAACATCAAGGAAGATCCTCCTCAGGGTTGAAGCACTCCACCTGGAAGGTACTGCCGGAATGGTCAACACACATACAAACACTTTCATTCTTAAAAAACTGTACGATCAGTAGTAACAAGCGATTGATTCATCATACCATGCCCCTCCCCTTATCTTTGTAATTGGCTCCATCTTTCCTTGAACAAGAGTGCATACATGAGCATACTGAGTTTCTTTACTGGACAACCGCATAGTATGAACCCATGAATCTTTGAATATTAAAGAAGAGGCGAACAAAAGATGGAAGTTTTTTCTAGAAAATGAAGTAATATATAATGCCGTTGTAATGAAAAGTTAAGTTAAATGCAGTCAAGGTGTAAACAGGTATTTTAACACTGAGTAAATTAAGTACTAAAAATACGAGTAAATGGGAACCAGGCGCAGTTTTCAGTTCGGAACAGAGACTTTATGGTTTTGGTTATGGAGAAATAAGTTAGAATGGAAAGAGGCTATCTTGAAATCAGGAAAGATAAGTAAAATATGAAGAGTGGAGAAATAAATTGCAATCTTATACTCTTTGTAAAGGTTCTCCATATTTACATCACTGAGTAATGAACAGGCACACAGTAACTAGGAACATGTGGCAATATAAAATAGACAGGCAGGAAATAAATAATGTAGCTGTACACAAGTAATTGGAGTATGACTTTCACTTGTATCAGAAGGAAAGTGTTTTGGCCAAAGTAAGACTGCAGGAAATACAAAAAATAGTATAAACATATATAAGAAGTGATGGTGTGACAACATTATCTAGTAGTGATGATAAAATAATACATGTTTACTGTAGGTAAGAAAGAAAGAGAGAAGCTGGGTCTGAATAAACTGAATATTGACAAATGAGACTTAAGAATGGATGACAAATCAGTGGTAAAGATTATATATGCAGAGTATTCCTCTTTGAGTTTACTCAGATAAAAGTAGGGTTATACAGTAGGAAAGGATTAGTATTTTGTGAAGAGTGGTTTTACCAAAGAATGCCAGAAAAAAAATCAAGCTCCTGTATGTTTGATGGACTACATGTATGAAAATTGCAACAAATCATGCCAGGATAAGATGAAATCCTTTTTCATTTTAGAAAGCCTTCAACAAAAGGACAATAATGGTGGGAATTTGAGACACTGAGTACTGTATCTATAGAGCAAGCAGGGGACTTTCACTTTTTTTGAAATATAGTGTTATCTTTAACAAACGAGAAGTTAAAAAAAAGCTTAGAAGGATAGAGACCAGGTATATTCTTAAACATTTTTGCAAATTAACAAGTAAATTGTTTCAGATTAGACTAATGCATTTAATTCACAATGTAATAGAACGATTACAGAGGATTGAGATTATGGAACAGATACAGGAGGGTTTCTATGGCTTTTTCTGTCCTGGACCTATGACTGTCAGCACCTCTGTACTATCCACTTGGTATATTCTCTCATCATCCCAAGATTGTCTTGCTAGTTGCAAGTATAAGAGCTGATTATTGTAGAGGTCATCATCTTTGAAGATCAGGCATTTGTGATCCTTAACCCCGCAGATATACTAGGGCCAAGAGAAGGCAGTGACTGCCTCAGGTAAAACATGTTGGGGGGCATGATTGGCAGTTGCCAATGGTGCGGTATTGCAATATCGGCCATGGCTGAAGTGCTTCATGTTTATTATTACAGTAACACATCACTTGTCACACTTGGACAGAGCTAGATAAGCTAGCTATGGCAATGCCTAACTCCTCTTCTTGTGGCTTGATGTATGTGTTACAGAGATGGGACCTGGAGTGTTGGCTCAGTGAAACGTGCACCAAAGCAGTTTAAAGCACAAGGCTATTTGGCAGACTGCATGTCAGTATGCTTTTTGTTTCTACATTTGGATAATGTCTGGATTCCAGTGCTCTAGAGAGATCAGCCCACTCACCAGTGGGCAAACCAGTATCACTTAATCTGTGCCATCCTCTGTGGCTTCTACTTCAGTGTCTGGTCACTAATCGATCAAAAGTCATTTTAGCCATAGTCGGAACGCTATCTTCCTGTACCGGGGAGCTGGCTTAGGATTTCTATTTTGTGGCCATTCATTTAAAATGAATAACAAGTTTCAGGAAGAAGGGCAAATATTAGAAGACAACATTATTGATGTTGTGCAGTGTGAACTACTAAATAAAATGTTGCAGATTTATGTTTAGCAGACAAAGGTATTACATTTGTTTGAAAGGTAAAAGTAGAAGTATTAATGTAAAGTGGGGTATAAAATAATGGTATTCACTGATGTCATCTTCACTTTTCATGTTTTCTTAGATTTAGGAAGATTAATATTTTATTGTAATTATTTAAAATAAAATATAAGGTTGCCTTGTGTGAAGATTTATATTGATGAGTTATGCTTTATTTCAAAATGGTGATTAACGTGAATATGTAGTACTGAGGACTTGGGGTCTTGTGGTTGTTGGCCTTTTTATCAGTCAGAATTTGGCATTGTTTTTCTGAAATTTTCTGCCTTGGAGATGAATGCATGCCTGTGTTGATGCATGTCGTAATCTTACAAGTCAAGTACGTAAGCAATTTTTTTCCACTTCTGCTAATTCTCTATACCAGTTAGAGACCAGCTTTCATTCTTTGTCATTGCTGGTAAAAGGTTCTTGCATTCACTTGCCTATTTACATCACTGTTGATGGAAGGTCCCCTCACTCCCTTGCATACACTAACTCCATGGTTACTTAACCATTGAGAAAAGAGAAAAGACAACATGCACAGAAAAACTGATGCCATGCCGGTAGAAGCTGCTCCAATAATGTTGTCTTTGTGTAGCATTAGATTAGTTGAACATCAGCATATTGAAATTGTTGGAGAGATCTTGTCCAGTTAAGACTCTGTGAAGTGTGGGAAAATTGTTGATTCTGCTCCATTCCTCCATATCTGTTTGGGTGTTTGATACCTGAAGCAAGTGCATTCTTGGCTCTTAAAGCACCCTCTGTCACATTAGAAATTAGGTGGATCAACACATTGGAAAGGGACTGCATGGTGGCCGGCTGCCAGTCCAAGGTTTGCTTGCTCTCTGCAGAGATGGAAGAGGAGAGTGATTTGGAAAGTTCCTTTGCAAATCCGTCCGGAATCCTATGACATGTGCCAATGTGTTTCAGCTACCTCAGAACAAAG
This sequence comes from Protopterus annectens, assembly GCF_019279795.1. Lineage (NCBI taxonomy): Eukaryota > Metazoa > Chordata > Ceratodontiformes > Protopteridae > Protopterus > Protopterus annectens. The sequence goes on from NC_056748.1 coordinate 326,760,244, forward strand.
GTTGCTGAAGTGTATACCTGCTTGCCAAATCTGTCCAATACCCTGGACTCACTCTCTTGGGGGGGGGGTGAATGGAAGAACTTTCTTCAGCAAGCTCCTTCTTAGTGATGGCCACCACTACCATCAAATTGATGGCGGGACCCTTGCTACAGTGCTGACAGTCTCTGGGTGACACTAGATACTTTTCCAGTTTGAGACAAATTGATTTAACCACATCCGGCTCTTTCCATACCCACTTTGACATGAGAACAACCATCTCATTGACAGGAGGGATCACCCAAGAAGTAGCTGGGCTAGAACCAAGGGCCTAAAGAAAAACGGATTCCTCTTGGAAGAAGGCATCAGAGGACCATCCACCTTTCTGCCTCAAAAGTTTGCGAATCAGGGACTTCCAGAATGGATGCACACTAATCAACAGTAGAACGTCAGCTATCCCAGTGTGAAAACAGAAACTGAGAAAAAAATGAGTGCCATTGAAAATTTATTTTTGGTAAAATTCAGTTACTGGCTAGTAAATACTCTGCTTGGATGCCAGCAAGGAAGAAAATTGGAAAACCTGAAAGAGAATAAACTAGAAAAAATGAACAGAAAATACTGTCTGGGAAATATTTTGCAGCTGTTTAGAAAAAAGCAGTTCAAGCTTCATTTTTGTTTCAAGAGATGACTTACAGTATTTTAGAGGGAGAAAAAATCATATGTACTCAGAGGTGTTTAAACAAAACATTGAATGAATATATCAGTTCAAACAATGAAAGGCTGAAAAAAATAAAAGCTTTAAGTAGTCATTCAGATGAACTGATAAAACTGCAAAAATCAGAGGTTAACATGAAGAAAAAACTGACTTCTTGGCCAAAAGCTGGCTTTGTTCTTGCTCAAAATCAGGATAAACTATATCCCTACTTATTCATACTGTACATCTCCTTTTTCTCCCCTTTTCACTCACTTCCTTTCTTCTATTAATTTCCCTTCCCTGGCTTTCTCTCTAAATGTAACATAAGCCTGCTTTTCCCTCACTTTATATTGCAATTTGTGTGTGCATTTTACCAACTTGCCTTTAATTTCTAACTAACCTGACTAAAATTTCTCCAACTATTAAGTCGTCGTCATATAATTTTAATGTACTCTTAACCAGTGTTTTCATTCTATGTCTAATTTGGTATTATTTTAAATGTGCATTTGTTCTTTTGTATTATTTGTAAAGACTGTAAAATGAGTATTCTTAAAATGCTCTGTTATACTTTGGAGCTTTTCTGCCTGGGTCTGCACTGAAAATGGTATCCTACCCAGTTGGACTTTCCCAGCAATCAAATGTCAGTAAAATAAATAAAAATAAATAATTTCAGAAACAAACACTCTTTATTTTCTATCTTTTTTAGTATTGCACTTATGAGGCAGAGATGTCCTGGTGGTCATGACTAACATATCTACTTTTCTTACTGTCAATTTCCAGTGTTATGTTCCCATTTTTTGCCTTTACTTTTTGCCCCCACTATCACTGCCACCACCTTTTTCCTGTTTTTTTAATTATCCTTTATTGCTTGTTAGTGTCTCTCTTCCAGATACATTGAAGTCATAACTCTATAGTGTCTGTTCATCCTGCAGAATGGATCACATCAGGATATAATCATGGATGTAAACTGACTTAGACCTGTAAATGGCCACTTGTCCATTGGACCTTTTGCTATTGCTAGTTAAGAGGCTTAATGGTTTTGCACTGGTAATTTTTAAAGCTGGTTCTTAGGCACATTATCACACTGCCAGTTTTTTTTTTTATATTGTTGTAGTTGCCCTCTAGTGGATTGCAGGCTTTTATCAATATGTCTGTGGTGGTGTACAAAATAGACTAACTCAAGGGCTACGTTAAGTAATTGTTTGAGCTGTTTGTGTTAGCAGTATTATCTGTAATGGCTTTTTGTGTTTTGTTTGGTTTTGACTTCTCTTTGAAGTTTAATTGTCTTACTTGTGGTCACATTGAAAGAGCATGTTCTTTCCTGGGACCTGGCATTAGTACGTTTGTGAATGGCCTAAATAGAGGTTGCCTTGGCTGTTGTACTAAGACTGCTGTGTTTTTATTCCTTTGGGGGTCTATTTCTTTTTGTACTTCACCTGAGAACTTGGCTTCTTGATATATTTTACAGTGGGATAAACGTAAGTGCATGTTATACCAGCCAAAGGGTAGAAGTGATTATTGTGCTGTGCCATGCCACTTCTTAAACAAGAGCGTGACCTTCATCCTCTACCCTCATCAGTAATGTTGTCTTCTCAGGCCTGAACCGAAGGTCCTGTGGCTGGGTGTTGGTATTGTTAGCTGCTGATGAAAGCAAGCATGCTCTGTATTGTTGCCATTTAACTAGGGTAAGATCAAAAGAGTTATGGCCTGGGACCAGATTCTCAAACAGTGTAGGCATGGGGGAAAGTGCTTCCCCCAACTTTACAAGGGTTAACTTGGTTGATGTGCACTTTGTTATGCATTATGTGCAAGTGTAGAAGAATACAAGTCCGTATTTACAGTTCCAAAAGAATAAGTGTGGACTCTACCATGAACATGTTAAGTATAAATTGGCAAAGCATGCATACTAAAGTGGGTGTACCCAGTTGGAAGCCCTCCTTATGCCACTAAAGTATACAATGTAACAACATTGTCAAGATGGATGAGCACCCACGGCTAAAACATGTTTTAGTCAGTTATCATGCAGTCAAGTGTAGTTACCACAAGGATATCTGTCTGTCTGTGTCATCTTCATTTCTATGTATATACTCCAGATACAGGTGCTTTCTCCAAGAGTGTATATTAAACTGGAAATCTTTTTCTTTTATCTGGAGTTTTATTTCCACTCTGTAATGCTTTGGTTGCCTGCAGGCACAAAATGCAAGTCTGTTCATCCACTATCATACATGACCTTATGCAGTAGGGAGGCGGCAGTTGGTAATGATCTCATCAGTCATTACTGACTGTGCGTATGTTCATTTCTGCCACAGTCCAAAAATTTCTAACTGTCCAGAGTAGTATGTGCATTTATTGCCCTACTGTAAGGGGTCAGGTGTAGAATGAGAAATTTCCAGGCATCACAGTTATTCTCTGCCCACTGCTCTCTGTGGATAATTGTGCTTTCATATCATAGGAGATTACTAGGCTGTCGACCCAGAGGACATTTCAAGGCTAACCGTTTCATCCCAATGTAATAGCATTGATATGCTAGTCAATACCCAGGATTGCATTTAGTAATGACTACCCATGTCCAGGAGGGTGGTGGCACTATCCCCGGTAAGAATTCACAGTGCCCCATCCAGGTTCCCCTTGAACAGTGTCATAGAGGTGCTGTGTTTCACATGAATTGGTAGCCTATTTCAAAGCTGCAAGCAGTTGCTGGGAGACAAATCTGTCCCTCCAGCATGTTCTATTCAAGTCGCAGGCCATATTTAGGTCCCTGGAATGGGTAGCTCTAGTCCTGTTTGATTTACGGATATGCAGCAAGTTCATTAGGTTAAGGGTCCAAGATTGCTCTGTAGGCCAGGTATAAATCTCCCCTAATAAGTCTATACAATACAGAGTATAGTGCCAGGGACTTTAGTTGGCCTGTGTAAGGCACGTGCTGGTGTCCTTTGATCTTCTTTGTTAGAAACCTCTGAGGTCTCTCCAGTTACTGCAGGTGCTTTTACTGTACTTGCAGAATGCAGAGTTATAATCAATAATGGGCAGTATTAGTACCAAGTATAGGGCTATAACCTCTTTTGCTCTCGAGGTGATGCCTTTACTAATCAAATGTGCTACATAGAAAGCCTTCCTTACTACAGCAGACACATGGTGGTCGAAGTCAACTTGTGATACCAGATACTTTACCACTTTGTGGGTATTTGGAGTAATGTTGTTGATTTGATAGCATGAAGGGACATTGTTTTTGCTGAAGGGAATGATGATGCATTTCTTTGCATGCAGTTTGAGACAGTGACTAAGAGACCAGTCATTGGTATGCGTAAAACCCTCCTAGAGTATACCAACGTAATTTGGGGATTCAGTAATTGCACCCAGTTTGCAGTCGTCAGCAAACCTCGCCTGAATTTCTGAGAGTATATACCAAACAGTAGGGGGCCCAGCACTGACCCCTGTGGCACCCCACTGGTGACAGGTCTGCTGGCTAATGTGGAGTCACCTACTTTGATAGTATGTGTCCAGTTTGTGAGCCAGTTGGCAACCCATCTTACAACAAAGAGGTTTATATTCAGTTTGCTAAGTTTATTGGTAATGTCTGAATGTAGCATTGTGTCTAAAGCCTTTTCCAAGTCGAGGTATGCTCTGTGCACAGATTTTTCCTCATCAGTGGCCCTGGTCACATTTTAAGAGAAATCCACCAGATTTAACAGGCAGGATCTGTCCTTGACAAAGCCAAATTGGTTTGGATCCAGGGTTTGGAGGTCACCTATGTGTTTGTTTATGAGATCCATAATGATACGTTCTGTGGCCTTACAGATGAGGCTGGTCAGGCTTATGGGTCTGTAATTCCTCGGGTCTGTTGGTAGACCACCTTTTTGGAGGGGAGTAACTGTTGCTGTTCTCCATTCCACAGGAACAAAGCCCGTGGTTATGCTATGAGTGAAAAGGGTACTTAATGGTGCTGCTAGTTCATGTTTTAACCTGTTTAGATGACAGCCTGGGATGCACATCTTGTATTTGTATACCACTTGAAATGGAAAGTAGTAGTCTCCGTTATACATATGATCATAACATCCTTGCCCCTAAACTGTTATTTATTTTCTGGTGGACCTTACTGTTGCACAGTTGACCCAGTTATTTGTCTGCAGTGTATGGCAGTAGTGGATACATCTGTTTTAGGGAGATTATTTAGTGTGTGTCACTCAGGATGGTTTCGATTATTTTTACTCTTAAATGACGTTTCGTATTCTGTATTAGCTCATGTTTCAGGCTTGTGTGTTTAATCTCTGTCTTTGTGTATTTTGGGGGACATACAAACCTGAGATATTCTTGTTCATAAGCTAACGTTCCTGTTTTGTACTCTCTAACCCCTCTTCCTTTCTCATACTTTTCTTGTATGTGTTATGAGCGCCCTCTCCTTCCAACACTACATTATCTTTTTGCATTATTTTTGAACAAGAAGAAGAAAAGCAATACGGCTCACAGGCGTACCAGAACTTTTTATTGAGCTCTTTCGTCTGCTTTACAGCTTGATTTCCTCAGAATACAATCCACTTTAACTTAATTTCTATTTAAATAATACTCCATCACATGTCCTTAATTAACACTCAATTGATTCCTTAAAAACATACAAACATCTAAAAATATATTGAGTTATCTAAACAAAATGTGTTAAATGAAAATATATATACACACACACACACTTGTGAATAAATCTTATACAAGGAAAGGGAGATGTATAAAATTAAATGTTTTATAACCTATAAACAATGTTTTAACTAATAATATTCAAATCTATTTGCCTCTAAAGCTCACTTGAAAATCTGCCTTCAGCTTTAAATAGCTGGAAATGCAATTTCATTAAGCCCTGGGAGGTTTGTGGCATTACATTTAAGCTGACACATTAATTCTCTATATTCTAAGTAGGTGTTCAATGGAACCCCCCTGTCTCTATGTTGCATTTGTTCAAGGGCACTAAATTTAAATGCGTGTCCAGGAAAATCTTTTAACATGTTTGCTTAATGCATTTTTAGGTTAGCAGATTTTCATATATAATGTGTATTTTTTGTTATAAAACGTTAACATTTATAAACTAGTTTTGTCTTTAGGTCTTAGTATTAGGCTTTATTAATTTCAACTAGCCCTTTCTACCAGACTGGTAGAATTTCAGGTGAGCTTTAGAGGCAAATAGGTTTGAATATTATTGGTTAAAACATTGTTTATAGGTTATAAAACATTTAATTTTATACAAGTCTCCCTTTCCTTGTATAAGATTTATTCACAAGAGAGAGTGTGTGTGTATATATATTTTCATTTTCTTTTAACATATTTTGCTTAGATAATTCAATATATTTTTTAGATGTTTGTATGTTTTTAAGGAATCAATTGAGTGTTAATTAAGGACGTGATTGTGTTTTTAAATAAAAATGAAGTTAAAGTGGATTGTATTCTGAGGAAGTCAAGCTGTAAAGCAGACGAAAACGCTCAATAAAAAGTTCTGGTACGCCTGTGTACCATATTGCTTTTCTTCTTGTTCAAAAGTTTGTGTAGTTACGTCAGGTTACTTGGTTTATGGTTATCTTTTTGCATTATTATGATGCCTCCTGTAAAGGAGCTGTCATTTCTGATTGTATTCAGTCTGTTATTTGAAGAAGGCCAAGGAGGAAACATAATGTGATTCATTGATATGGTGTCATTTGTACATATATAGTGCAGTGTTTTGGGACAGCAGACTTTACTTGAAATGAGAGCTGAACAGTGTATGGATCAGTACTTTGCAGTTGCATCTCCAGCCACCAGTAACTTAGGCATTCTCCACCTAGAACCTATTGCCTAGTATACAGTGACTGGCCATTAACATTCAGAACTGTGCACACTGATGATCAGCCCAACCAGTGTGCCTGTTGTAAAACCGAGCATGTACCAATAGAAAAAAGTCTGGTCTTATATTAATGTATGCTACGGAGCTTTCCAGTTTTCTTAATTAAAAAAAAAAAATAAACTTTGAAATCCAGACAGGTACGAGAGAGATGGGACAGAGAAAATACAAGGAAAATCAGGTACGTTATTTAAAACTAAAGAAACATATCTGATTTTCCTTGTATTTTGTCTACCCTGTCTTTCCCATATGTCTGAATGGTTCTGAATTTCAAATTCAAGTTCTGCATAAGCATGGGAACTTAAGTCCCATATGCATGTGCAGTACATCATAAAAGCCCCATTACACAAAGAAAAAAATGGAAGAGCACCACAGCGCCGTTATACAAAGACATTATTTAAAAAAAGCAAGTAATTTTTTTCTTAAATAATGTCATTGTATAATAGCAATAACCTATGACTCGATGTGGGTAATGCTGGATTTACCCACAGTTGGCTTTGTTTGGTCACAAGGGCGAAGCCTTCATGACCAAACCACACCAACCATGGGTAAATCCAGCATTACCCACACCCAGCCTTGGGTTATTGCTGTAATATGAAGGTATGACTGTGTCAGCAAGGTCAAGGCAGAACTTCCTTTACAGCAGAGAGCCTCCACAGCTTTGTGTTGTACTTCTGGAATGCAAAGATTTAACTCCATAGGAGTAGCTGTATTGGAGTTTCCTCTTTGAGTTGGCCATTAACAGAGTCTTTTCTACCTTAACCTTTGTGTGTGGTACTTTTTTTCACCCAAGGTAGCTAACAGTATTGACCACATGAATAGCAACCTAGATAAAAGATTTTAAAGTCACAGATTTTACGAATTAAAACTTTTAACATTAAGAAAACAGCAAATCAGATCTTATGTAACACCTCATAAAATGGAACTTATGTTTAAGAAAAATATTGGCTGCTGGAGATGTGATTTATCAATAAAAGCAGACTGGCAACATATGTTCTACGAATGCCATTTGATTAAACCATATTGGGATAAAATAAATTATTTTCTGCAAATGGTATTCAGTGATAAATTCCAGATTTCCAAATCTATTATTTTGTTTAATGCACCTGTACCCGACTGTGTGCCAAGAACAAAATATGTAATCTTATGGACTCTCCTAGCTATTGCAAGGAAGAACATTACATCAAACTGGAAATCCAGAGCTTCTCCAACTTTTAAGCAATTCATGAATATGGTGTCAGCAGTATCGCAATTGGAAATGAACACTATTAAAGGAAGAACTGAAAGAACTACATCATTATACGTAGCATGGCAAAAAGTAACTGAAATACTAGAGAATAATGACTGCAGCAGATTATAATCAGGAAACAATTGTATAGAAAGTCAATTATATGTCAGCAATAGACACCCTTGTAAATACTTTATTTTGGTTTTAATGTTTGATATCTGTTTAGAGGTTTTAGCCTACCTTTTTAAATAATTTGTAAATACTTCATTGTCATAACCTGCATTCATGTTTTCTTGTTTTTGGAAATGAATAAAAATATTTAAAAAAAAGAATAAAAAGAAAACAGCAAATAATTTACTATATATTATATACTTTCCAGAATAAGGAAGTCTTTAAGTGCTCCCTAAAGATCATGGGCACTGGGATTGTTACAGGTTAACAGTGTAGGTAGGTTCACTGACTTATAAAATATACTTGCAGAGTGATAGAAGGAAGACTTGACCAGGAATCCGTGGATATGTGGTGATTCCTTGCTGAATGATCCTGCTGGAACACCTTTTGAATATATGCAGAAAATTGTACTTGTGAAATAATCACCTTGTAAGTGATTTTATGCTCAAGGCAGTATTGAGAATAGAGGGCAAGGAAAGCTTGAAATTGTTTTACAGGACCCTATAATTATCAAATACTTACTATAACTGCTGTTTTCTCTTGTTGTATGTCTTTTCCTTTGTACAGATGACTGATAAGTATATTCAAGCAGAAAGTTTTTCTTTTTAGTGGTAGTCACACAGTTGCTGTTGCTCTGCTGTGAGTTTCTTTGGTTCTGTTTGGGAATGCTGTGCCTTCTGTGTGGAGTTTGCTTTTCCTCCCTTGTCTTTGAGTTTTCACCTAATGCTTTGGTTTCCTCCCACATCCCAAAAACATGCTATTAGGTGAGTTGCATACAGTCTTTGTGTATCTTGTGATGGACTACCATCCTATGCAGACTTAATTTCTCTGTCTTATGCTCCTTGCTTGCCAGAATGTGCTCTTATTGAATGCTAAGAAATGCATAATTGTATCCTTTGGGAACTCAACCATCCCAGCTAATTACCATGTTGATAATACACCCCTAAGAGGTGATCCAGTGGTCAGAGATGTGGGTACCCACATCGACAATAGCCTTACCTTTGACAACCACATGGCCACAGTGGTGAGGAAATTCTTTTATGTTGTGCAATTTGTAAGTAGGGGCATGGCATCTATGTCCAAAGAGGTCAATATCCCACTGTACTCTGCCCTTATCAGACCAATCGTACAGTACAGTCCTCTTTTTCAGTATGTACCTGACCAGGCATGTGCAACAGCTAGAGTGACATCAAAGGTTCCTTTCAAAAAGACTACAAAGTGTAACAAACATGCCGTATGCAGAGCAGCTTAAAGCCCTTTCCCTCTACTCAGTCTTGTATAGATCGCAGAGGGGTGATCTGTGCCTGGCTTACAAAGCATCCATAAACTCCACATTTATGAATCTCCTACATATTTGTAAATCAAAGAGTACCAGAACTACGTCTGTGACTTAAACAGAATATGCTGTAGAGACAGATATGTGTCCCAGAGACTGTCCCTCCTATATGGAACAGGCTTCCCATCCATGTGAAGCTGAGTTCAACTATTACCCAGTTTAAGCACAACCTAGACAACTGGATGGGGAATAGTAAATTTACACTAGGCTTGGCAACCATGTCCCTTATGGACAGAAGTAGCTTATAAATGCCTGGTCCTAGATGTCCTGTTTGGCTACAGGACGTCATTATTATTTTGGGAACACTTGGCTAGGCTTAGAAAGGCTCCCTGGGTCATTAGCCTAGTAACAGTTTATGAATCTATGAATGAAAAAATCATGTAGTTTTTTGTATAGCAGCTGAGGAGAGGGAATAGTTCTGGAAGGGACAGAAGTACCTGTATACCTTTTGGAAGCTGTATGACTGAATAAGTGATGAGACTATTTTTTTCTCTTGTCAGTCTGAGCTGCACTTTTTTCTTGATCTGTTGGCCAAGTTTTGTATGCCTTCTGTAAGCCTATGTGTATTGAGCAGAACAGGGCAAGTATACCAGACTATGATTTGTTTTGAGCTGCCACTCTTCCAAGTATGCTTCGTTGATTGATGTAAGGCGATAAAAAGTATAATAAATAGGGTGGATGTTGCTGGTAGGGGTTCTAGGGGAACCTTTAGACTGAGAGAAGCATTTCTTTATCCAGCTGTCAGGTTTTAGAATCAGGTCATTAGTGAACTCTTTGCTTGATTTTTTCCCCCCTCCATGGTATCTTAATTTTTGGTAAAGAATTAAATATTCTGAGTTCATGAAAGCTGGGCTAATAAATTGACCTGTTGCTAAGTGGTTAACTTTTATTTTTGTTAAATTAGTTCATTAAGAGACATGACTGAATCTCCTGCCTGTCTAAATGCAGTCTTCCCTAACTCTTTAGCTTTTGTTGAAATTTGCATCAAGAATAGATAAAATTTGCTTGCCATAGGAACATTTTTTTTTAATCCACTACAATGAGTTTGAAACATTATATGTTGTTTCAAAATATATATAATATGATAATGATAATTTAATAAAAAAAAAACTGCACATATATGGAATAATACATTATTTTATCTTAATCTTTAATTTTCTTTCTATTTAATGCCTTAAGTTTTAAAATTGGGGCTGTTGAACTACGTTCATTAATTCCTGGCCACATATCGGCCTGTACTTTGATTTGCCATTGTAATTCCTTTTGTTCTAACAATAACCCCCAGGGACATTTATCATCTACTTCTATATGATCAATTACTGTAAAATAAAATTGATCTATAAATTCATTAATATGTTTTGCTAAGGCATTATTTGTTTTATTTTTCTTTATGGAATATTCATGTTCATATATTCTCTGTGATAACATTCTCTCTGTTTTTCCTATATAAAATATAGGGCAAGATATTATATATATTTATTAAATATTTTTAAATAAATATTTTTAAATAAATATTTTAAAATATTTATATTTAAATTATTTTCGGAGACAAACATGAATATAATTTAGTTTATTTATTTTAATTATATATGCCTATTTATACATTCATTTTATATACTACAATAATATATTTTTTGTACTGTTAATCCACTTATAATCTGGTTATCTATAATTTTAGTATAACTTTTGAGTACACACAAAATTTAATGTATAGATAGCTATTAGATTCTATTTCCCTATTTATTACTATTAGGCATACGTGAATTTGAAAAACCATATGGCGGGCTTTTTTTAATTTACAGGAAGTTATAAAAGGAAGTGATGTTTTTTAAAATAGTGTCTGATGAAGTTTAAGATTACTTAAACGAAAGCGCTTACATTTTATTTATTGTTTGTTCGTTAATGCAAATACTGAAGTTCGCACAATTTGTTTGTTCGTTTATGCAACTACTGAAGTTCACTTTGGCTTTATAATAAATTTGGTTCGTATCCAGTTGGTGGCTTTTCGCTTTGTTGTTTAGTATCCAGTTTGTTTGTTTTTTTGGGAGTCATCTCGAACATTACAGGTCTGTCTCAAATAAATAAAGAAAACATCTAAGCTATACTTTACTGTATTCCTAACTGTATCTAAGAGAAATCACTGTACCCTAGACTGACTTACTTGTAGCAAGGAAAGACAGATGTGGTGATTGGCTTTTCCAGCTGATGTTGTCTAGTCAAAGTCAAATACAGAATGCTCTTCTTCTTTCAGAGAGTTCTTAAATTAATATCAAATATTACTACTGGATTAACTTGCAGAATGACATCACTTCTTGTCAGCTGACTTAAGGTTCCAAGCTAAACCGCCCATTGCTAGAAACTGCCAGCCTTTAGCATCTACCTGTGAAAAATACATAACCCTTAGATCTTTGCAGCTGCTTGAAGACATAAAACACTTAAACAGTGCAGAAGGCTCCCTAGTTTTAGACATCCGGTCTCTTTGCTTCATTGAAACCATCTTTTATGGTGCAGTTATAAAATAATTTAATTTCAACTATTTTTTTGATGTTTTGCAAGTTAACCTTCAATGTGCAATTTCTCACTGTTAAAATATGTACATTTACACAGTTACAGTAATTTATATACATTTCTGTTCTCTTCCAGTAGGATACATTGTGGACACCTCTCTAAGCTGAGCACTCTTGTATGACATCTTGTATGACATATAGTTCTAAAACATTTGTAACACAAGCATATGAATCATGTTGATATTCACAAATGACATGATTATTTTCAAAATTCCAGCTAGCTGTGCTAGCAATATTTCCTTTTGTCACAACAACAATAGTCTGTTAATAACCTAGTAATGCTGTTCTGACTGGGTCTCACTCTAACGACTAGGCTGGCAAAGACGAGCTCTAGAAGATAAAGCAGCTATTAAAAGTTGTTGAAACTTTATGCTGCCACACTTATAAACAAAAAGTATAGCAGAACAAAGCATCTCACAGCTTTTTAAATTCTTTGGGAGGTATAGGGGCGAAGCCCACCACTTAAGTTCATATTATATTGTGTGGTTTTGCTTTAGTATTGCTTAGTAAAACAAAAGTAAGTGGGGGGGCTCCCCCCATTGTGGGGAGCTGTGCCCCCACCCTCCCCTAACTATATATTCTAACTCCAGGGTTGCACTACAGTGGGGAAGGGGACATATTCCATTTACTTGCCTTACAGTGCTCTGGAGACTGCCTATAATACTTGTCAGTCAAATGAAGCGTCAGTCATTTGGTCTCAGTCAGTTGGAAGTTAGGGCAAATGAAGTAGACCCATATATATATATATATATATATATATATATATATATGGTGACGGTACTCCTTACCTAATATGCTGCTACCAATCAAACCACTAGCAAGTCTTCAGTTACTTATCAAGCCTGTAATGAGCAAGCCAGCATTGTTATAATACTTCATAGTCAGTCTTTCTCTTCATAGCAAAAGTTAGCTGCATTCACACCAGTCCTATGAGGATATATTTTACTAGAAAAATAAGACATCAGAGCCAATCTTTTTCGAATAAACAAATGAAAATGTTTTACTTTTAAAAGATCTGATTTCACTTAAAAGCAACATTACAAGTAAAAGGCAATGAAAGATTTCATAGGGGGCGGAATGATAACAGCAAAACTTCAGTTATTTGTGCCTGATGCCTCAAGATGCAAAATCCAGCAAGTCTGTAATCCAAGCATCTTAATGGAGCATTGTGTTTTGATATTTAAAGGACCTAATAAAGACTGTATTTCAATGGTCATAGTGTGAAAAAACTAAGGGATGAAAGTCTTAACTGTTCCTGGAAGATGAAAGTCTTAACTGTTCCTGGAAGTTGCTTTCCTCAGCTAACTCAAGTTGTGGAATTAACAGAAGTAAGGAGCAATTTTAACCTTATCTAGATCTTTTCATTTCTACAGGGGCACTGTCACTTGAACTGTCATCCTTGCAGTTTCTTTACTGTAGTAGCTGACAGAATTCCTCAAGAATATTAAGAAACGTGAAAATCACCTTTCCAGGTCATCTGCCATGTATCTTTGTCAGAATAGGAGGTACTGTTGGAAGGTTGATTAAAGTGGGGGTGCAAGAATTAATCTTCATATCAGGTTGAATGTCTGTCTGTTTGCATTGTTGGCTGTCTTCCTGGCATTGTCTCCATGTTATTTCTTTGTATCCTTGCCAAAGAAACCTGTATGGCCTCAGAGCTTGTCTTTTGTATGTTGGAGATATAATAAAGAATAGGGCATTTGGTTAGATATAAGTTGTGTTTGTTATTTCACTGACATGTCATTTAAATGAACTTGCAAAAGAAAAGGTGTTAGGCAGCTCTCTGTTGGAGGAGGATAGCAGGCCTCACAGCAGTCATTTAGCAACTGCTACACTTAAAGTATGTAACTCACTGAGATGACACAACCTCATGGGAAAGCAGCAGTTTCACTGAAGTATCCCATCTGTCAAACTCAACTTGATGGCACAACCACATAGTTTTCTGATCATATATTTTTTTTAAGTTCTGACACTGATGCAGAAAAATTAAACCTTTAATGCAGCTTCAGGAACTAGGTTTTGAATAGCAAGCCCAAGAAATGGGGGAGCGTACGTTTAAGGGGTGGGAGTGATGCAACAGAACAGAATTGTCTTTCCTAAGTAGAGGGATATGGTTGCTGCCCTCTGACTTTACTGATAATCTGTTGGATGGTGTGGAGCCTAGGTTCAAGTACATGGACTAGCAGGGGAGAGTATTATGTCTTCTCTTGAAGCACATAGCACTCCAGCTATGTTGTTGGCTAAATCCCTAGAAGCTCACACATTGTACTTTCCAAGCATTAAACAGAATTTCAGCTACAAAATATCTAGCTGCAGTATGAAACTTTCATATATCCAAAATATTTTTAATATACTTGACGTAATGCAAACTGTGTGCTGTATCATTCATACAAGATACACTCTACAGTAGCAGAGCTTTGACTGTAGAAACTTACAATAAGTTCATAGGCACAACCGCAAAACTTTAATCCACAATTTATCGTTGAACATCACGGAAGAGAGATAATAGACTATTAGAGACTGGAAACCCATTCCACTGAAGCCGTTATTGAGTATTCTAAGATGAAAAATGTTACTGCAGCTGATTGACAGCTGAGTGTTGCTGTCCATTTAATGTGGAAGCAGCACTGATGTTTTCCAAAATTCTTGGAGTCCGGAGTGTAAGTACAGATAGCTGTGGAGAGGAATGAATAAAGGACTACATTAATGTAGGAAAAAAAAGCAGGTTGTAGGGACTGTGACGAAGAGATGTAATTTCAGCTGTTATGGATTCTTTTTTATATAAAAGTGGAACAGAAAGTGTATTCTGTGCTGAAACATAAACTGTTGTGGTGTAGTACAAAATCCTCCATAATTTTGACAGGGTCATCCTTCATGAGGTTTTGGAGGGCTCCTCTATGGCTTCCTCCTCTTATCCTCTCCTGTAGCTTTTGTATTCCCCAAGATGTTAAGAATACTCCCAACAGTGATAAGGAAGGTACAGTTATGTAAGATCTTAGCTTAACAGTAAATGTCCTAATTCTCACTTCTGTTGTAGTGCACTGCCCCTCCCTCATTCTCTGTGTTGTTCTTTGTTCTGGCCGAGGGATCTTTCTAACTTTTTTCTGTTTTTCTTCTTTCCTTCCTGGACATGCATGTTGCTGCTTTCCTCTTGGGTTGCTGTCGTTTTACTGACAGTTAATTTCTGAAGGGCGTAGGATATATGTCTGATGTACAGCATCTGGAAGCTGTAAAGACTTCAATATGCTGGCCGAGCATTTGGCTATCCTTGGCAGGATATCCCAGATATAAGGAATGCTGCAACAGTGAGAAGAAGGATATATCCTGTTATGGTAAGATCTTAGACAACTGTACTTTAACTTGTAAGACACTTAAAAACACCAAAGTAATAGGGTTCCATGACATTTAGGGAGGTGGTAGAAGTATTGGATGGAGGCAATAAAGTGAGAAAAGAGGGGGATATGTTCTGTAAGCAAACTTGTGGTATATGCCAGTACCAACTCCGAGTAAGCCAAATTCAGAAAGCTAATAAAATCTAAAGATAATTTTAGAACACAAGTCTGTGAGGTTCATTTGAGGGGATGAAAACATGAAAGGGGAGCCTAATGATTGGGGTTCGGAAATGGAAGAAATATTTACTCTAAGTAAGACATGCCCACAGGTTGTCTTAACGGTGACTGAGGATCCATCTGTTTATTTTAAATTTGGACAACAATTTTGTCTTCCTTTCTTGTGTTGTTTCGCTCTTCCACACACACAACTCATTTTGGACTTGGTCATAAATTCTGCAGCTTTGTGTTCTGTACTGTCTAGTTTTGATGTCATGTTAAAAGGAAGCTGACATTTAGAAGAGATTCAAACAGAAACTTGTGTAGAAGCAGCGCACTGACTACTTTTATGTTGGAGTCATCAGTTAGGAGTTAAGCTGTCCTGCAGTGTGTTTAGTTATTGATTCTTCTTCATTGTACTAAGAGAAGTATAAACTGGTCCTGACAGCCATGTTTGCATCAGCATTCTTTCTGTATTAAGTAGTTTTTGGGGAATGTTTATCTTAAGGTGCCTGACCACAGAATTGATTAAATAAGGGATTGCAGGGACAAAGCCCACTGTTTCAAGGGGGATGAAAGGCTTTACCCACTCCAAAAAAAGAAAGGAAAGCAGGATTCCGATTCTAATACAAATGCTTTATTTAGTGAAATTAAACTCCTGTAGCTCACTGTCAACAAATTCAGCTCAGATTGTGTTTGATCGATATGTATTGATTAGTTTATCATAAAGAGTATCAGGGCATTTTGTTAAGTATACAGCATCACTGATATCACCATTTGATGAAGTTAGTGGATTTGTCCAGCTTGAAATATTTGTTGTGAAACAACATTAGTTTACTTATCGTAAATGGTAAAGAATCAGCTAACCAGGCTTCACGGCTTTTTATTGAAATCTGTTTTCCTTTTGTTCTGGGTACAGAATTTGATAAGCAGAGTTATGGTTGAATTTTATACGCTTTGTACCAAGTTCCCTTCAGTCCTTCCCACTAAAATACTAACAGCTTCCAGCATATAATACAGATGCTGCATTTTGCCACATTTTTTTGTTTATTAAAAAAAAAATACAAAAGAATTATGAACTATTTTTCTCACTTCATCTCAGTTTATACTTTTTTATTATTTTAAAACACCCCAACTGCATGTTCAAATGTAAAAAAAAATGTTTGTTTATTGACATTTGTTTACCAGGAGGGTCCAAATAAGCAAGAATCCATTTTCATCAGAGGCCAGGGTAGAAAAGCTCCACAGTACCCAAATCACAAAAGTAAATCGGTGTCACTAGCAATAAAATATACAATGGTAGGAGAAAAATATCAACATTTAACAAATCTATGAAAGATATACAAGATAAATGCATTTGAGATAAACAAGTATGAAAAAAGATCAATGCAAAAAGGTTTCCCTCTGTAGAGTCACTCAAGAGGAAATATTGGTTTGACGATGTTAAACAGTAGTATTTATTGATTTTTTTTGTTTTTGACATTTACCGAAAAGCCATCAGAGGCCCAGAGAGAAAAGCTCCATTGCACAGATTATCATGGACATCATTTGCATTGTTGCATCATTTACAGTCAGTTTCATTCATGAGTGTTCAATTATTCAGACATCCTTGACATCAGTTACATCATTTACAGTTACAAGTAAAAAATAAGATACAGGGAGGTGTAAACCGTGCAGTATCATCAGCATGCATGGCTTGTCAGGTTTTTCTTAAGAGTGTTTATTTCTGTAAAGACGTGTTCAAAATCTAGGACTTAGTAAGTTAGAGCAGGCCAAGGTGGGGGGGGGGGTGTGGAGGAGGCTCACAGAAAATAAATGAGATGAGATGATAGAGGAGGGTATAGTTGTGATAATAGTACATTGTTTGTACAGCAGAGTTATGGCATGAATTCATGCAGCTCTTTTAGTATAAGTTTAACCAGGGGTGGTGCAGGTGCAGAGCCATTTAGCTGTAGCCATTTATCTGTCAAGTGTTGTTGCAGTTGCCATTTAAAGCTTTTAAGGTTACAGACTCTCTGTAGGTGCAGTGGGATAGTATTCCAGCTATCAGCAATAAAGTGTGAATACAGAGAGTATCCTGCACTGTTAGGTTTAGGTATAGAGAGTAATGATTCGTCAGCGAAGTGTAGATGTTTGTGAGTAGTGTAAGCACTCAAAAAGGGGTGATTCCAATGCTGATACCTATAAAATTGAAGTGTGCTTGAATCAGTCATTTTCTGTTTTTTGAGAGTGTTTGACAGAGGTCTATATCTGGGGTTGGTGAACTTGCCAATTAGTGATAAGTGCAAGTCATACAGTTTGTGTCAGAATTTACTCTACACTTCAGTTCAGTTTTGGATTTGGTGGTAATCTTCATAATGATCACTGTTGCAGTAGCCTTAGCTATATATGAGTTATATCCCACCAAGGATATAACAGCCAGCCAGCTTCCAAAGCTTCAGGGCACCTTCCACATGCCCATACTATCAGTCAGCTCAAGCTGAGCTGACTCAGACAAGTTTAAGTGTGATGCCTTTCAGAGATTTATTGCATCGAAGAGTATGCTTCTCTAAGGCTTCTGAGGATCGATGGTCAGCTTGGGTTTTCCATAGCTGGACAGATAATTCTTTTTGAGGAAAACCTTCCATTTTCTTATTTTTTTACTAATGTTTTATTACTTTCCTCTTCAGAAGAGTTATTTTAAAGGTAGGATTGTTGTGTTCTGATGGATTTTTCTTGAGTCTGTAATGCACTTTTAAATGAACAGTCATTTCTGTCAGTTTAAAAATAGTGTTATTTAACCAATAAACTATTTTCTGTGGAGAAATTTTGTTTATTTTAAGGTTGTGGGTTGAGGTAGTATTTGAAAGTGCTTTTTACTGTGTTTTTTTTCTGTCAAAAAAAGGTAACTTTTGTGTACTGGCACTGTTGCTTGGTTTCCCCAGGATAGTGTCACCATTTTCGATGTGATCATGGAACATATTGTCACTCCTACACATGGTCCTTCTTCCAGCCACAAAGAAAATGTTAAGCAAACAACCTTTGCAATCACAGCAGACTAGCAATTTGCCTCAGCCACAGGCGAGGGACTCTGCTGTGGCCATTTGTTGTACATCAGACCACTCATCTTTTACCCCAGATCCCTGTGGTATAGCACCTACATCCACCATGGACTGGGGGTTAGCCATGTCCTTTGTGGTTGCTAGAGTCCCCTCAGTGTGCAAGGGAGAACCACTGTTCTTGGTACTGAGAGGGGGGGACAGGGAAGGTTTCCCTGTTGTCAGAATGCTGTGTCCATCCCTGGTGAAGCAGGGGCTGTCATTAGTAATATGGTTGGCCCCATTTTTCCTGTCTAAAAGAAACAGAAAACCAAACATGTAGCTACTCCTCCTCAAATTTCTTTGGATAGGAATTGTTTACTGGGACTGCCTCGGGGTTTGATTCAGGCTATTGATCCTTCTTGTAGAGTAGTTTCCAGTAAAAAGAAAGGGGGATGCCTCCTTTCCTGAAGAGATTCAAGATTCTGAATCTGAACAGGAAGATACAGGGATGGATTTAGGGTTTTGACTTCTGATTTCTGATTCAGACTCTGAGGAGAATTCTGTGATTCTCCCTGTGGGGGTCTCTCTTTCTCTGAGACCATTGCTAGAATGCCCAATTGTTTTCAGTGGGAGAACACTGAGGTTTCTCAGTCCCTCAGAAAATACTATGACTTGTCACAGAAGATTTTCCAGAACCTACACCCATTCCGTCTTCTCTGCTTTAGAGGATGTGTCATACTGCCTGCAGTTTTCCTTATAGTCAGCCTACTGTCCCTAAAAAAGCAGATATGGTTTCCTCTACTGCTAAGCACTTAATTTCAATCCTACTCTTTATAATAAGGAAAGGAAAAATTATTTATAGGTATGGGAAAAGAGTGTATACTTCCGCAACATTGAATTTCAGAATTTTAAATTGTCAGGCTCATATGTTAAAACTGATTCTGACATACTGTGAAAGTATGAGTGGTGTTTTTCTACAATTTCTTCTTATAAAGAACAATCTACTTTAAATAGCTTAGTTTCTTCTTTTGCACAGTCACTACTCATTGTTTACAGTGCGTGTATGACCCTGTTGATACTTCTTCCAGGGCTATGGCCACTGGTACGGTTTTAAGGAGGTTTGCTTGGCTGCATTCTCAGAACCTTCCAGATGATGATGATAATGAGGTTTTAAATTCTCCTTTGGATAGAGGTTGAGTGTTTGACCCCTCTGCTGTAGAGGGGATCAAAAAGAGTGATGAAAAGTACAAGCTGATCCAGGGAATCTCTTAAGATTTTTCAGCCCTCCTTTTCCAAATTGTCCAAGGGATTTTTTTTTCATCTAATTTTGGCAAAAACAAAATAAACAATATGAACAGAATTCAGCTCAACAGATGTTTAAGAAGTGGCAAGGAGGTTCGACGAAGAAGTCCCAAACCTCACAAAACTAAGGACATTCCAACAAGTCTGAATGATTATTCAAGAGACCTTGTGATCCCTACCCACCCTGGCCCTCTTTTGCTTCCTGAAAGTCTGAATATCCATTTTCCTGTTTAGCAACAGATTGTTTCAGACAAATTAGTTCTGAAGATAATTCATCAGAATTTCAAATGGAAGTGGGTGGAAATTCCTCCTTTATGGGGGGGGGGGGCATTCCTCATCCTGTAGATCAGACTGTTTTGTTTCCAACTGTTCCCAAGGAGTGATATATCCAGTTCCTCTTTCCCAGACAGGGAAAGGGTTTTATTCAAGGATGTTCATAGTACCAAAGAAAGAAAGTGTTGAGAGACCAGTTATGGATCTTTCTTTCCCCAAACCTATGTGTGATAGTGCCTAAATTCAAAATTGTCACTTTACAACCTGTTGCCTCTTCTTGGTAACACTAAACTTAAAAGATGCTTATCACATTCCACGTCATACAGACTTTGGGCATTTCTTAAGGTTTTGTGTGTCTGGATCACATTATCAGTTCTCTGCCTTACCTTTTGGACTATCCACTGCACCAAGCGTTTTCACAAATTGTATAACTACAGTTATAGCTCATTGCAAGTTGCAGGGTATTTGTTTTTTTACATATTTAGACGACTTGCTTATCTTTGCAGAGTCTTTTTCAAAATGTCAGGAATCTCTCTGTCTTGAGTGAGATATCTTGCACAAGATGGAATTCCAAGAGAACATTCAAAAGTTTTTGACTCCTTCCCACAGGATTGTGTTGCTGGGATGTCAACTAGATACCTCAACTCAAAGAGCTTTTTTCCACAGGAAAAATGGTTCTTTATTTGGATCTATTTCTAAGTTTTTCTACTCGGACTTCAGTCACTGAGAGAGAATAAATCCAGATTGTGGGTGTCATGGCATTTCTGATTCTCATGATACCCATAGCAAAAATCCACATGAGAAAGATACGGTGGTATCTAAAATCTCTGGTCCCATCATCAACACCTTTTATCTTTTCAGATCCCAGTACTGGGGTTTGTCAGAAGGGAAACCACTTGGTGGAGACAACAGGTACTCTTAAATCAAGGTCCCTCCTTCTCCATCACTGCTTCAAAGCAGTCAGTCACCACAGATTCATCAGACTTTGCTTGGGGAGCAGTTTCAGGAGAGACCACCAAGGAAAGATGCAACCACATAAATCTCAAGGAGTTGCTTGCCCTGATCAAGACACTCAGTTCTCTGAACCATCTTTGGTCCTCAGGACCTCTTTAAGTGGTTACATACAGTACCACAGTGGTATACATCAACAAGCAAGGGGGAACCAAGAAGACTGGCCATGTTCGCTTGAGCTATAGCTTTACAGCACAGTCTCACTCTACAAGCATCCTGCATTCTATCAGAGCAAAACTGTGTGGCAGATAAACTGAGGACAACCAGGGCAGACCCTTATGAATGGAAACTAGATCCAGAGGTCTTCCAAAATTTGATCCATCAGAGGGAGTTCCTCTAGTAGACCTCATTGCCTCCTCTCTGAGCAATCTACTGACAAAATTCTGTTCAGGACTCCACGCAAGAAAGCCTGGAAGACAAATGCCTGTCCTTTTCTTTGGACAGGAATGTTCCTGTAGACCTTTCCACTTATGTCCTGGGTACTTATGAAAATTCAGAGTGAATCCCCTAAGATCATTGTGACTCCCTTATAGCCCAGGCAATTGTTGTTCTTTTGGAAATGGCCATGGGTGATCACCACAAGCTTCCTCTGAGTGGGTTTACTCACACAAGAACAGGGATGTTTGATATACACCGACATCAATCATCTTCAATTGACTGCCTGATTGATAAGGTCTTAATTCCTTTTAGGCACTTATATACTGAGGACGTGAAGCAGGTACTAATGGAAGCAAGAAAGCCTTCTACTAGAAAATTATATGTTAGCAAATGAAAAGGGTTTTCTAGTTGCTGCTTAACAACATAACAAGCACCCATTCAAGGCTAGCTGTTCTCTGGTTTTACATTTGTGTGAGTTACTATCCTATGGCCTTTCTTTTCCTCTATTGAGGTTCATTTATTGGCCATTTCAGCATGTCTGCTCATAGATCCTTCTCTTTCAAGGCAGTTGTATTTCAAAAGGTTCTTGAAACAAGTTTTGCATAAGATGCTTTCAAGTAAATTGGCGGCTCCTTCTTTTGGATCTTAAGTTTGTGTTAGAGAAAATAACACTTGCTCCATTTGGACCAGCCAGTCTGGCTGACTTGAGATTTTTAACATGGAAAACAGTTTTATTGATTTCTCTGACCTCTGCAAGAAGGGGTTCTGAGTTGCAAGCAGTAATGGTGAGTCAACCCTACCCTCATTTTCTACAAGGATAGGGTTTTTTTGAGAACTGATCCTTTTATGCCTAAAGTGATATCCGAGTTTACTTTAAGAAAAACTGCCCATCTCCCAGTTTTCTTTCCTGAACCTAAAAGTGAAGAAGGGAAGATACTCCATAGCTTGGATGTCTGCAGACATCTCATAGTATCTTGACAGAACTAAATATTTTCAGATCATCAGATAGCTTGTTCATTTCTTTTGAAGGTAAGAAGGGACACCTGTTTTCAAGACAGACTATTTCCAAATGGTTGTCCAAAGTTATTGACTTTTGATCTGATGTTGTCATTTTCATTTATTCCTCAACTGTTAGGTTCAGATCTGGCCCAGCCTCTTCTTCCAGCTCGTGGAACACTGAAATTCTTGAGCTCCTTCCTCCCTTACCCATAATAGCCTAATCACCTAGCATACCTCAAATCTCTAACCGTTAAAATGAACTGGAAAACACACCAAACTTCACAGACCCGAACCTTGTGGGAACAGCTGAAGGATGAATTCAGGCAAAGTATAAACCATAGTTAAACCACCAAGTCTTTATTTGAAAGTAAATCCAAGCAATTCAAGATAGTTAAGCGCTTTCATTTTTTATATGAAGAAACTTCATCAGAACTAATAAAAAAATGCCCTACTAGTACTTAGTCAAAAAATTCAAACTTTTGAGGACGGGTCTAATAAATCAAATAAGATCAATGGAAAATTAAAGTGACACCATAAATTCTACAAAAAAGCTATAAAAATAGCAGAGTAAGGTCTTTTAAAATGAGACATAAGACCTCCAAAATATCATAAAACTGGCTTAAAAATAAATGCACAGAAATAAGTATGCAAACATTTAAAACATTAATAGAACAAATATATATACATATGTAACTAAAATTAAATACAGATGCTAAAAAAATTGCAAATTTAAATGTAAAATTAAACCTCCAAGTGCTTCAACTTTAATAAACAGTTTATGGAACATGAATCATTTACACCTGGCCAGTTCATAGCATTTAATAGCAGTTGCCATTTTAGCTTCCATTTTTCTGAATGTTCATTCACAATAAATCCTCTCAAGTCCTTCTTAATTTGTTTAATAACCGTAAATTTAAAAGAATGGAAGGAATAATTCTCTATATGCCTGTATAAAGCATTTGTTGTTTACATTTCTTGATGTCCAGTAAATGCTCATATACACTTTCAGTTTTCTGGATGTTTTCCCCACATAGAAGGCAGGGCATATGGAACAGCAGGCTACATAAATCACATGCTGTGAATCACAAGGAAAGTGCCCTTTTACTTGATAGGTATTTCCGTTAATGGAGATGAGCTCTGTAACCATCATATAAGGGCATTGGCTACAACTACCACATTTTACCATCCCTGCCTTACTATTCACTATCAACTTGCTTTGTTCCAACAGTTGTTTTGTAAAGATGGTACACCTGACGCCAAAGTAACAAACTGAGGTAGACAAAGTAATGGCACATAAAAATCATGAATTGTCTTATATACAGCCTAATCTCTTATATCAAGGAAAAAAATTGGGTTCCCCCTCTTTTCAAACATTTCTAAAACTATGTTGGATTCATTGAAATAAGTATCAGTGTCTGTAATCATTATGGCCAGTCTCACTAGTTGGCCTTTATCAGCTGCCTTTTTCTGATGTTTTGGGTGCCAACTCGTATAATGAAGGTACGAGTTAGAAAAGGTTAGCTTCCTAAACATGTTGGACATGAAACATTAGAGGTCTAAATTTTTATTAAGTTCAGTATCTAAAAAGTATATCTTGTTAGTACTGTAGACCGAAAAAATTTTTAAAAATTCGATTGTAGCATTTAAATATTGTATAAATTCATCCAATCTGTCCCTTGTATCTATCCAAAAAATAAAATAAAAATGCCATCCAAATAACGGGTGTAGAATGTCCAAGAATGTTGATAACCACTTTCAATACAAATTTTGATTACCGCTAGGCCATAAAAAGATTGGCAAAACTGGGGCACAAGCTGTCCCCATAGCTACACCCTTAACCTGTTTAAAAAAAAAAAAAAAAATAAATAAATTGTTAGATCTGTTTCCGTAAGTGTACAAGCTAAATTCACCCTATCAGATGACAGTTCAACAGTTTCAAATAATATCTCTTCAAACCATTCAAAGCCAGTAGGCACTGGGTAACAGTGAAGAGTTACCGAATAGCTGGGTAACTACAGCAGAGCTAGTAAGAGAGATGGCTAGAAAGGTGCTTGGTGTGACATCTGGAAGGAGGACAAGGAGACCTGGTGGTGGAATGAAGAATTACAGGAGAGTATACAGAGAAAGAGGTTGGCGAAGAAGTGGGATTGTCAGAGAGATGAAGAAAGTAGACGAGTATAAGAAGATGAGGTGCATGGCAAAGAGAGAGGTGGCGAAGGCTAAGGATAAGGCGTATGAAGAGTTGTATGAAAGGTTGGACACTAAGGAGGGAGAAAAGGACCTGTACCGATTGGCTAGACAGAGGGACCAAGCTAGTAAAGATGTGCAGCAGATAAGGGTGATAAAGGATAATGAGGGAAATGTACTCACAAGCGAGGAGAGTGTGTTGAGCAGATGGAGAGAGTACTTTGAGGGGCTGATGAATGAAGACAATGAGAGGGAGAGAAGGCTGGTTGATGTGTGGATAGTGAATCATGAATTGCAGTGGATTAGCAAGGATGAAGTAAGGATAGCTATGAAGAGGATGAAGAATGGAAAGGCTGTTGGTCCAGATGATATACCCGTGGAAGCATGGAGGTGTTTAGGTGAAATGGCAGTGGAGTTTTTAACTAGATTGTTTAATGAAATCTTGGAAAGTGAGAAGATGCCTGAGGAATGGAGAAAAAGTGTTTTGGTACCGATTTTTAAGAATAAGGGTAATGTGCAGAGCTGTAGTAACTACAGAGGGATTAAATTAATCAGTCACAGCATGAAGTTATGGGAAAGAGTAGTGGAAGCTAGGTTAAGAAGGGAGGTGATGATTAGTGATCAGCAGTATGGTTTCATGCCAGGAAAGAGCACTACAGATGCGATGTTTGCTCTGAGAGTGTTGATGGAGAAGTACAGAGAAAGTCAGAAGGAGTTGCATTGTGTCTTTGTGGACTTAGAGAAAGCATATGACAGTGTGCCTAGAGAGGAGTTGTGGTATTGTATGAGGAAGTCGGGAGTGTCAGAGAAGTATGTACGAGGGTAGTTTGACAGTGGTGAGGTCTGCGGTGGGAGTGACTGATGTGTTTAAGGTGGAGGTGGGATTATATCAAGGATCAGCTCTGAGCCCTTTGTTTGCAGTGGTGATGGACAGGTTGACAGATGAGATCAGACAGGAGTCCCCGTGGACTATGATGTTTGCAGATGACATTGTGATCTGTACTGAGAGTAGGGAACAGATGGAGGAGACCCTGGAGAGTTGGAGATATGCTCTAGAGAGAAGAGGAATGAAGGTCAGCAGGACTAAGACAGAATATGTGTATGTGAATGAGAGGGAGGATAGAGGAATGGTGAGGATGCAGGGAGTAGAGGTGGCGAAGGTGGATGAGTTTAAATACTTGGGATCAACAGTTCAGAGTAATGGTGAGTATGGAAGAGAGGTGAAGAAGAGAGTACAGGCAGGATGGAGTGGGTGGAGAAGTGTCAGGAGTGATTTGTGACAGACGAGTACCAGTAAGAGTGAAAGGGAAGGTCTACAAGAGGGTAGTGAAACCAACTATGTTAATATGGGTTGGAGACAGTGGCATTGACAAAAAGGCAGGAGTCAGAGCTTGATGTGGCAGAGTTGAAGATGTTTTTGCACTGAGTGTGACGAGGATGGACAGGATTAGGAATAAGTATATTAGAGGGTCAGCCCAGGTTGGAAGGTTTGGATACAAAGCCAGAGAGGCACGATTATGTTGGTTTAGACGTGCTGAGGAGGGATGCAGAGTATATTGGGAAAAAGATGCTAAGGATGAAGCTGCCAGGTAACAGGAAAAGAGGAAGGCCTAAGCTAAGGTTTATGGATGTGGTGAGAGAGGACATGCAGATGGTTGGTGTGACAGAGCAAGATGTAGAGGACAGGAAGAAATGGAAGCAGTTGATCCGCTGTGGCAACCCCTAATGGGAGCAGCCGAAAGAAGAAGAGGACGAGGGATGACAGACTATAAATTCATATCCTCAACCGTAATTAGGATACAATTCTCATTAAAGCTGTTTTGTTAATTTTGGTCAAACATTGCCAGGAGTCCCTACATAACTGTTGTAATTTATTGATAGTCTTTTCATAAAATATCAAGAAATTTGGCTATGTAATGTGTCTTGGATCTACTACCATCGACTATAGGTTGTAATGGAGGGTTGTTTAAATCTTTATGAATTTTGGGTATACTAAATATAACCGCAATAACTGGTTTGCTGTTCTCTCTGAAATTGTACTCATTCTGATCAAGTTGACCCTCCATTAATAAATCAAATAATACAGCGTCAGTTTTAGAATAACCAATATTAATTTCATTATGTGATACTTCACAATAGGTGTCGGTGAGCAACAGCAAATTCATATGATTACTATAGTCTGCACTATTCAAAACTACTAACCCTCCGCTCTTGTCTGGTTTCATAACTCTAATGCTTTTGTCCTCTCATATGTCTTTTAATAAGATGGATTCTACAAGGGACAGATTATTTTATTTAGGGAGAGGTGGTTTATTAAGTAAATTCCTGACTTCAAATTTACATTTTCTCAATTAAGTAAATTGTGTTGAACGAGAAATATACGAAAGGATCCAAGGATGACCAAAGAACTCCAAAGTAAATCCATCTTTAATGTACAAAAAATAAAAGCATAAACGCTTTCGTAGCAAAGCTACTTCATCAGATGCATAACACAGCTGAAAATTCAGTTAATTAAATACACTGATTAAAAATCACATGACTGACTAACTTATTTTCTTAAAGGCACATATCATAGAAGCACTCATAAACTATATATAAAACATATATACATGTGTAAAAAAGTATGTATGTACACACATATATATATATATATATATATATATATATATATATATATATATGGGTCTACCTGATAACACCGACACGCCAAAACACAGACAATGAAATAACCAACATGAAAAAACCTGAAAAAAAAAAAGTTCAAAAACACAAAACTTCACATGCCCGACAAACCAAAATCCTGACAATCAACACAACAAATACCTTTCCCGAATAAAAAAAACACACACAGCACAAGTACACCAAAAACCTTACAAACCTACACTAAACCTTACATACACAACTATCTATGCACTAACCCTAACCCTAAGGTCCATCACTATCGAACACGTACCTGACCCACACCCTGGCACTAACGTCCGTCCTTATCGCACACTTACCTTAACATGTCGGTGCTCTCAGCATCGGGATTCTCAGCTGTCGGTCTTCTCCATTGTCGATCTTCTGGTGTCAGTGTTCTCGTTGTCGGCGATGTCCGATTTCGGCATTTTCAGGTAGACCTATATATATATATATATATATATATATATATATATATATATATATATATGTGTGTGTGTGTGTGTCTGTGGGTCTACCTGAAAATGCTGAAAGTGCACAACGCCGACGACGAGAACGACGACACCGGAAGATCGACAATGGAGAAGACCGACAGTTGAGAATCCCGATGCTGAGAACATGTTAAGGTAAGTGTGCGATAGGGACGGACGTTGGGGTCATGGTGTGGGTAAGGTAAGTGTATGATAGTGATAGACGTTAGGGTAGGGTGCCGGTCAGATAAGTGTGCGATAGTGACGGACTTTAGGATTAGGGGCAGGTTAAGTGAGTTAGGGTTAGGGTGCGGGTAAGGTAAGTGTGTGATAGTGATGGACTTGAAGGTTAGGGGCAGATTAAGTGAGTTTGGGTTAGGGTGTGGGTAAGGTAAGTGTGTGATGGATACAGAGTTAAGGGTTAGGGGCGGATTAAGTGAGTTAGGGTTAGGGTGCAGGTAAGGTTAAGTGTGTAATAGTGACGGACCTTAGGTTTAGGGTTTGTGTTAAGGTTAGTGCATAGATAGTTGTGTATGTAAGGTTTAATGTAGGTTTGTAAGGTTTTTGGTGTGCTTGTGTTGTGTGTGTGTGTTTTTCGGGAAATGTATTTGTTTTGTTGATTTGTCGGGATTTTGGTTTTTCTGGCATGTGAAGTTTCGTGTTTTTGAACTTTCTTTTTTTGAACTTTCTTTTTTTGTGTCGGTTATTTTGTTGGTGTTTTGTCATGTCGGTGTTATCAGGTAGACCCAAATATATAGATATATACATTTTTTTTTTAATGATGATTCAAGATAAATAAATGCCAGGCTATCTTTTATTTAAGGGTCTGGCTTTAAGTTTAGGTCTCAAAGGTACTCTGTCATTCAGGCCATGTCCATAGTCTCCATGCATTCTAACTATCCATTTGGCTTCTATCTGCTCAGTTTGATTCCTAATGTAACCTTTTCTAATGTTCTCAAAGGTGCATCCTATTACAATAAAGTTAAAGAAATGAGAAATATCTGTGTCTACAATGTGCTTAGATAAAGCACTAACTGTATTACCTTTACCTATATGGTAATAGTGTTCCTTAATCCTATCGCTAAGTGTTCTGTCAGTTTTACCAACATAAAATTTCATACAAACTGAGCAATGAGCCAAATAGACCACATGGATACTGCTGCATATCACAGAGACATTAAAACTGTGTGTTCTCTTTTGATCAGGATGGTTAAGTAAATTGTGTGATTGAGCGGAGGGTCAAATGTACTAGCTCTGTGAAGCTGGTAGTTATTATTAACAACACCTGCGCCATTAGAAAACCAAAAGGCTAGGTTAAGCCTCCAAGTGTGTAATTTAAGATTCATAAGTACATTAGACACTTTGGCTCTTTCAGCTGGAATAAAGCACAGACCTTTTGAGAGCACATTTGCATGTTCTAAAGTCAATACTATATCTGAATAATTGTAAACAGTGAAATCAAGAAAAGAGTTCTTTACTAGCTGTGGTACTACAGGTGTTTCTTCAAGAATCTCCATAGTTGAAACCAGCTCCTGGTGTTCTACAGGGTGTTTGTCAAAAACTTGAGCCAGTAATTGTGGTTCCTGCTATTCTCCTGATAAAACCCTCTCGGGTTTGCTCCGTTTCACAAAAGTTTCCTTATTGTCGGGGTATGATGCTTCTGCATGTTGTTGCTTGTTGTAGATCCTTTCTGATCTCTGCACTGTTGCATTTTCCAAGGGGATTGGTTAGTTTGGGGAAGTATTCAAAGCTACTGTTGGAGCCACTTCCTGTTCTGTTTTTGGCCAAAAATGGTTGTCAGTCAAACTATCGTTTGGATGGCCCAGGGAATTTGGATAAGCCATATCAGAATTATAGTCCTCCATATCTCTTTGCAACTTTGTGATTTTCCATGTCAGGATAAAATTACGTCAATTATCGATTTTGGCAAAAATATTATTATAGTTAGTCTCGTAATGCTCAAACAACATATCCATTTGCAATGAAGCATTAAGTTGTTTAAGTTCTTTGGAAAGCACTTTGATCTGTAGGTGGTTGTTTTTAACCATTGCCCTCATAATATTAAACCCACATCTATTGAATATGTGCAAAAGTTTATTATACAATTCAGAGCCTTTTTGTATACCATTTGGGTACTTCCAAATACCCAGCCCTTTTGTTTCCTGGTTGGCTGCAATACTCTTGAGAAAATAGCTGTTTTCTAGCTGCAGTTTTTTAAAAACAGTAAGTTTCATCTCAAAATAAAGTAATTGTTCCCAAATAGTGCCGCTGAGACCAGGATCAACTGGTCTCTGGGTATTGGTACTAATTTCATAGTTATTAGCTTTCCCGGCATAAAAATCAGTATGTCCATTAACTTGGGGTAAAGGGGCCGAACCAGTCAGAGATTTCTGAGTCAATAGAAGCCCGAAAGTATCCTCAGAACACTTAAGAGCATCATGATATGTATAACAGTTAGTGGCTGCATCCCACTAGTTCTGATTTGCTGACTGACCTGTTGCGGAAGAAATGGTAAGTCCCAGATACCACTGGTGTTGCTAGTAGTAAGCTTGGGGTTTCCACACTGCAGCCACTGTTCTATTTCCAGAAGACATGAAAAGTAAATGTTAAAATGAACTGGAAAACACAAGAACACCAAACTTCACAAACCAAAAGTAAATACAAGCAATTCAAGACCTCAGATCTCATTTGCCACCTTAGTGTACGGATGTGGTCACTGTATAGTGTCAAGTATGAGTTAAAACATTATTACTTGTATAACTTTATAGCCTTTAAAATATTTCAGTCTTTTTAGTGCTGTCCTCCCTCCCATATATTCTTCCATTCTCTGTTACTACTTAAAATTCTATACCTTACTTGAGTATTTTTCTTGATTACCATCATTGGTTTCCTCCCTTGATTGTACTTTAAAGTACATCTTTGATTACCTTAGTTTGTATTTTCTTCCTTCACCCTTTACATATAAAAAGCTTTTCCTTTTTAATCTTCCTTTCTCCCCTAAGTAATGTCTAAGAAACCTTCTGGTTGTAAAAAGTGTATGGCCTGTGGTCATAAAATTCTGTTATCTGATGCACATGCTATGTGTGTCTACTGTTTAGGACCAGCACACAGTACTAGATTACCAGAGTTTTATTAAGAGGGTCTCCTGATTTGTGATTCATGTTTGCATGATTCTGTGGAGAATTTGTCTTATGGGAGCACCGTAATTTAGGTGCATAGTTGTATGCTGCCAGGTACCTTTTCATTTGGTGTGCTCCTAGAATTAAAATTAAAAATGGGGGGGGGGCTGTTGTCATGGGAGCCATGATGGTGCTTTGTGCTCTTACTAGCATCCCGACAAGTTGAGCATTTTCATTTTTTACTTAACCTCACCTTTGTGGTCACAAGCATTTATGACACTGCAAGGTTTTCTCATGCCCCTTTATCCATGCATCCATGAATCACCTTTGTGCACTGACAAGGGTGTACTGTCATTGACTTTCACAGCTGCACCCTTGTTTTCCCTGTAAAAGCGCCCTCCTTCATGATGGACGTATACTGTCTAGTTGAGGCTGTGTCATTAAAGCAGTATTGCAAGCCAGGCAGAAACCACCATCCCTCCTCCCAACCAGTGTCCTCAAGCACCCAAGCTGCTAGTAAAACTTGGGTCACATGGGCCTGACACTCTCCCTTTGTATGAGCTGATGATGGAGATAACCTAGGAAATAGACAGGAGCTGCACAGAAAATTTAGTTGTTGTCTCTTTCGGCTTTTTCCCGGTTAGGGGTCGCCACAGCGGAACTCCGGTCCGCTAATGATTGGCAGTTGATTTTTATGTGCCGAGTTGCCAGCCCTGCCGCACAACCTTCAACGAAGGTACGCCCATTCACGCATGTCTCCACGCAGAAGACGCTCTAGCTGAGAGTCGAACCGGACAGTATCTTACTGTGAGGCAACAACGCTACCGCAGCACCACCACCGTGGATACGCACAACCAGAACTAAATGGTCTTGACAGATAAACATTTCTTTCCTCCAGTACCCCAGTTTTTTAGAATGCTTTTTTTTTCATTTATTCACTTTCTCATTACCCACGTAATCCATTTCAGAACTGCAGCTGATCTTTGGCCTGTTTTGGCACTCACTGGAACCTAATCCTGATCAGGACACTAACCCATTTCTGGATGCACATGCATACTCAGATTTGCACAGTGCATGCAAGCCCGTGCTCATACACACACCTACTGACAGTTTGGATGAATACCAGTTAATTACAGCATGTCTTTGGGGTGTAGAAGATAACTGGGGCACCTCACAGAAACCTCTATGGTCACAGGAGGACATGCAGATTCGACACAGAAGGCACCCTTGCCAAGAATCAACTATAGATTAAAGCACTTTGAACCAGCAGAGCTAACACCTGAGCCCAGTCTATGGATTTTTCTGTATTTTCATTTTTCTCTGCAGGATTTTGCTGCTGTCGTCAGTGAATGAAATACAGCCTTGTTGGTGATGCAGTAAAACATCTGTGAAGTTTCATGTTGTATAAAACTGCAGCTTTTCCGAAGACCACATATAGAGTAACATACTGTTGTGTATTTGAGGAAAAAAAACTCTTTTTAACCTGAAAGACTGTTTGTTGCCTGGTAAAGACAGTGATTTAAGATTCTGCAGTATGTATTCATGTGGAGAAGAAAAAAAAAAAAACTTTCAATGTACTCAGGAAACACCACTTACCCATGTACTTAGACTTTTCTTTGGATTTATGCACTTTTGTTGTACAGCAGCATGGATTGTTATAAGAGTGTCAGGCGGCTGTTTAAGGTCTCTAAATCGTTCGTCTCTGCAAGAAGCTCTTTTCAGAATGTCTTGGCGCCAGTGAAATTTATGTCTGTTAATAATTTTGACGTCAGGAGATCCCTAGGAGTTGACACATTTGTCTAAAAACTTCTGTCTAGAGTTACAGCCAAGTTACTATTTAGACACTTATAAGGATTGCTCTGTGAATTTCTAAGGATGATTAAGTGTTCTGAATAGTATGAGGTCGTCAAAACAGGACATTTAGCAGAAACTGTCAAATGCAGCAACTGCACTTAAGTAACTGATGTCCTAGTTTTGACTTTACAAGTCTATTAGATATATCTAAAACTAATAAAAGCTACAGAACTAAAGATTTATATTTATTGGGCATAAGTCTTCTAATGAAAGATGTGTATTGCTTATTGTTGCCTTTTCTTAAGAGGGAAGATACGTATGATTGGCAATTTGTTTGCTATGAATTTTAGGAATATATAATGTTTTTAAAATCACTATTACTCTTTTTTTAATTTAGTACTGTAAATTTAAATCTTAAACCATTTGTTGCACAAAATATTTACTAAATAAACCATAAGCCGAGCTGCATTTGAGTAGGTTTAAGTACCCTGTCACTCCCCACTGAAATATATTTATTGCATAGCCACCTTTGTAAACAAAATTATATTAGCTAAATAACTATTTTTGCGTCTGTCATATTTTCTCAGTATAAATCGTATTATGTCATAACAGTACTACAGCACTGTGAAGTTCAGCAGTGGCAAAAGTGTCATGTATGTAAAGAAACTCTCTGTGTACCTTCAGTGGTTATTTGCAAAAATCAATTACACTGTTACAAATTAAAAACTACTGCTAAAAGAAAGACTTGGGTCTGATGTGACATACAAATTCCTGTCAAATGCTGTGACTCCGAGTAGCTTCTAAATCTTAGTTCGAAGTACGTTTTACCTTGGCATGTCTTTATTAGTATTTTGCGTTTTCCATAGCTGTGGTAGCATTGTCGCCTCACAGTAAGACGTTGTCCTGTTCGATTCTCAGCTAAATCGTCTTCTGTGTGGAGACATGCGTGAATGGGCGTACCTTCGTTGAAGGTTGTGCGTCAGGCCTGGCAAGTTGGTACGTAAAAATCTACTGCCAATCATTAGCGGACCGGAGTTACGCTGTGGCGACCCCTAACTGGGAGAAGCCGAAAGATACAACAACATTTGTTCTTTTTCTTGTGTCTTGGTGAGCAAGATGGCTTCATGAGACAAACTGCCCATTTCTGTAGAGAAGCCAGTATTACTTTAAGGAAGCAGCATGTCGCAGTAACACCAGGTTTGGTAGTAAAATGAGCTACTTGTGTTCATATGCGTGTGTATTTTGTACAGATAATAAATATTTTCTTTATTTACCTGGACATGTCCACTGGAAGTAAATGTCTTTTAGGGCTGACCAAGGAGAAATATCTGATTAAGTGACTTAAAATCACGCAGTTTGCTAGCAGAAATTGAGGGCATCAAACCCAGGACTGTATGCCATCTCCTAGCCTTAACCCTCTGAACTAAAATGATAAATATTACTTTGTATTTTTCGCTTATTGACATTTTTTCCTATTGCTTCTGGTCTACCTGGTGAAATATATACAGCTATCTGTGTAGTAACCCACAACTGGTAATGTTTACTGCCGGTCAAGTATTCCTGCTTCTGGTGTGTTACGATAGGATCCCGTTCTGTAAACTCTGACTCATGTATTTTACTTTTCCCTTAATGTCATTATTAAAGTTTGTCCATAATACATGGAAAACAACTTGTGTGTGTGATACTAGAATTGGTGACTTTAGCTTACATGAGTGTTTTAAGTATGCAGGTGAGTCTCAAAGGAGCAGTCTTTGTGATTTGAGTTCTGTTTCCCTGTATATTTTTATTTTCTTGTGAACAAGCAGAATACCAGTTTTCGTACTAGGTGGAAAATTATGATTTGATAGACTGAGCGAAAGATATTGGTCTTTAGCTGAAGTAGCCTATCTGACTGAGGTAGCAAAGAGCTAGAAAGAGGCACTTGATTAGGGATTCCTAGCAAGTCCTTCAGACTTGGTCTATTTGAACTGCTTTGAGATATATAATCCTCACTAGAGTCAGCAAATGTTTAATTTATTTATTTATCCTTTGTTGACCAGGTTACTTGTCTTTCTTCAGAGGAGACCTGAATTAATATTTATACTGCTAGAGCAGGCCAGGGTGTCCGGGAACTTCCCCTACTCTTGATAGAAGGAGGAAGCACTTGTGTACGATACAACAGACTTCCCATTCCTATTCCAGGCACGGAAGTGGCCTGGAGAAATGGGAGAAAAAAATGGCTGATTCAACTTGTGCTGAAACTGGAATGAAAGTTGCTAATAATGTAGTCAAGATGGTAGCATCACTACCAGAAGTTATTTCTGATGATGTGGGAGCAGACAAAACACTGACATTGGAGAAAAAGGAGATTGTGAAGAAAAAGAAGATTGCAGCTGAAACAGAGATGGATTCAGAGGAAAACTTTCAGTGGAGATTGAAAGCGAGACAGTTACCACTGAAAAATGGATAATTAAAACCCTCCTATCTGGGGTGTTGCGGGATGATTATTTGGAAGAAATGGTAAATCAAAGTGAGCCAGAAAGTGGAGCAACATCATGGAAAAAATAGAAGAAAAAGGAGAAGAGGAGACTGTGCTAGCAAAAGTTTGAGACAAAAACATGTGCTCCAACTGTTGGAGAAGGAACAAAGTAGAAGAAGAAATAAAAAAAAACAAAAGAAGTATTCAGTAAGTGTGAGCAGTAAAAAAAAAAAGTTTGGACAGGCATGAGGTTTGGGATTTTGTCATAGCAACCTTGGGTGTCAAAGTAAAAGAGGTAAAAGCATTTATTTTAATTAATAAAGAGACTTTTTGAGACTTGATATGAGAGTGAGAAGGCCATGGAAATTTTTGTGGTGCATATGAACAAAATAAAAGTATTTATCCATGGTCAGAATATGTGGTGCAAGCTTTTTACAGACAGAGAAAAAGAATAATGATCCAGTTTAGAACTGAAGTTGAAGCAAAAGAACCAAAAGAACATTTGTTAACTTCATGTAAAGAAGTAATGGACACTACAAAAATATATGATAAAAGAGGACTATGAACTTGTGGATGGGAATGTGGAGTAATAGTGAAAATAGAAAATTATAATAATCACAATATAAGGATAAAATGATTGACTTCAACAACTGGCTAAGCTTATGGTGTCATTCAAAGGGGATCCAGTATCTGTCTGCCTGGGATGACATGATCGACAAACCACGATGCTTTGCCAGAGATGGTCTGCACCTGTCGCCCCTGGGATTCAGGTTACTGGCTAAGGTTCTTGCCACCCCTATAGTGCCTTTTTTAGGCAAACTTCAAAGGACAAAACCACCACCGTAACAGGTACAAGCATGCAAAATCTGAAGGTAATGCTACTCAATGCTAGAAGTCTAAATCTCAAAATGCACTCTCTCGAGGCACTCCTAAAAATGGAGAACATCGATATCTGTGCAGTAACTGAGACCTGGTTCAAGGATCCAGAGAGCACCCCTGCAATACCAGGCTACAACTCTTACCACACTTTTCGGCCACCAAACCAGGACCGAAACACTAAAGGTGGAGGAGTGTCAATATTCACCAAGGATATTTACACCACCAGGCTAGTTGGCCAACACAATGTGTCTGAAATTCTCCAAGTGCAACTAACACTAGGTAAGACTGCAATCCAAATTGTAGCTTGCTACAGATCCCCCACCATACCCCAAGATTCTCACTACACCTTTCTAAACATACTGGAAAATATTAAGATAGAACCAAACACCCTAATACTGGGTGATTTTAACTACCCTGCCATTAACTGGGAAAACTACTCATGTCCCAACACCTTTGCGCAATGGTTCTTGGAATTCATAAATTCCAACGCCTTGGATCAACTAATCCATAGTCCCACCAGGGGCTCCAATATCCTAGACCTGGTCATTACCAACATGGGAAATCAATACTCCATACCTATGGTCACCCCCTCATTAGTCAGGTCTGACCATAAGCTAATCACCCTTAACATCCACATCCCACCCCCTCCCCCCAGTAAAGAAACCACCATAAAAAACTTCTCCAAAGCCAACTTCATGCTACTCAAGTCAGAAGTGACAAACTTCATGACACCCATGCAGACGGGAACTGAAAGTTCAACTGCTGAATCCTACATTAAGGCACTGTACGAGCACATCCACTCATGCATGAATCATGCCATCCCAAATAGAACCAGAATACTCTCATCCAAAAAAAGGAAGCCAATCTGGTGGTCTCCTGCCATAAACAAACTTTACAACAAAAGGAAGAAACCTTTGCAGAAAAGAGGAAAATCCCAGGATGCAAAAAACTCCCTTACTAGCCTCAGTAAGAAACTGAGATGCCTCATAAAATCCTCCAAAGCTAGATACGAAAACAAAATTGCCAAAGATTCCAAAGACAACCACAAAGCATTCTATAACTATGTCAGGAATCTAAATGGCAATGCTCAGATCTGCTCTGAGCTAAAACAGAATGGCATTAAATATACTGATCCGAAGGATATTGCCAATATCCTGGCAGATCGATTCAGTGCCAACTTCACCCCCCTCTCACCCCCTAAATGGCCCATCTCAATACCGGAAGATTGCCAAATTCCAGTAATAACGGCCACACAGGTACAAAATGCACTCTCTAAAGCCAAGAATACAGCATCCATGGGACCAGATGACATCCCGGGCTGTGTACTACATGAACTACAATATGAACTGGCACCTCACCTAAGTGTCATGTTTAATCATAGCCTCACCTCAGGTTTCGTGTCCACTGAGTGGCGCAGAGCTACAGTTATCCCAATCCACAATGGGGGATCCACCTTGGATCCCGGAAACTACCGTCCCATCAGTCTGACCAGCCTTATCTGCAAGGCCATGGAGCGTATTATCATGGAACTTATAAACAAAGACATTGGCAACCTTCAAACACTGGACCCCACCCAGTTTGGGTTTGTGAAGGGCCGATCTTGTCTCCTGAACCTGATTGACTTCTTTGAATCAGTCTCCAGAGCCATGGACAAGGGTAAGGTGGTCCACACAGCCTATCTAGACCTTGCCAAAGGCCTTTGACACCATCCCCCACTCTGGAATCATAGATAAACTTACTAAGTTGGGCATTAATTCCTATGTCACCCAATGGGTTGCTAAATGGCTTACTGATAGAACCCACACTGTAAAAGTAGCCGACTCCAAATCCAGCTCCAGACAAGTGACAAGTGGAGTACCTCAGGGTTTAGTCCTGGGGCTGCTCTTGTTTGGCATCTACTTCTCTGAAGTACAGGTCAATACTAAGGGACTCTGGCTAACAAAGTTTGCAGATGACTGCAAACTGGGAGCCATTATTGAATCCCCAAATGATGTGGATAATCTACAAAAGGGCCTTACAGAAACAGATGCTTGGTGCCAGAGCCATGGGCTCAAGCTCAATGCCAAAAAATGTATTATCCCCTTTGGGAAAAAACATGTATCCATGAATTACCATATAGGTGGCAGTACACTAAATACAGAAAGTGTGATAAGAGACTTAGGGACACAGGTGGACAGTGGTCTCACCTTCAATAACCACATCGCCACAACAGTCAGGAAATCCTATGTGGCACACCTCATCACGAAGGGCTTTTCATCCAGAAAAAAGGAGGTCGTTGTCCCACTGTACTTATCCCTCATTAGACCCATTATAGAATACAACGCCCCATTTGGTATGTACCTCTCAAGACATCTGCAACAACTGGAAAGGCCTCAGAAATACCTCACTAAAAGAATCACAGGCCTAAAGCAGATGCCCTACGCTGACCGCCTTAAAAAACTCCAGCTATACTCTGTCGCATATCGTCTACTCAGAGGCGATCTCTGCTTAACATACAAGGCCATGTCAAACCCAGAGCTGTTGGACATGCTACACTTAAAGAAATCCCAATCCCTCAGAGCTACACGCTCCAGGGATCTAAACCTTGTCATCACAATAAACAAAACATGCTGGAGGGATAGGTTCCTGACCCAGAGACTCCCCAGACTCTGGAATAGATTGCCCATACATGTCAAGCAGAGTGCCTCTTTGGACCTCTTCAAGAGTAACCTTGACGATTGGATGGGAGAAAGGAAATTCACCCCAGGGATCACGTCAGTCGCCTTGCTAGACAGGGGTCCAGGAAAGTAAATAATGTGGGAAGAAATAGCCAGAGAATTGTTATGGCTAGGCTTGTATAGGCCCTAGGGCTGATAGCCTAGTACCAACCTATGAACCTATGAATTATGCAGGTAACTAGTATTATTAATGGTCATGATAATAAGGGTTTTGTGAAATGCAGGGGTCAACCAAAGACTTGTTATTTTTATGAAAAAAAAAATGATCATTTAATCAGTGAATGTAAGAAGATGTTATATATGTGGTAAAACAGGGCATAATGCAAATGTGATTTAAAGTGCATAAATGCCACAATACTGGTCATTCATGGCTAGAATGTGAAATGAATGTGCAAGAAAATGAAGTTATACAGGAGAAAGACATATAAGAATGTGTTATACAAGAAAATAATAGCTTTAAATGTGAACAGTATGAAAAATCTTAAGAAGAGAATAGATGTATTGCAATGGTGTGCTGCAGTAGATGCACACATTATTTTAGAAGATAGATTATTAATAGAGGAAGAAAGAACACAAACTGAAAAACATTGGAATGGTGCAGTAGTTTGGAACATGGGGAAAGAATCATGCTCAGGCATATGTATATTATGTCAAGAAAGTATTAAAATATTAGATGTAACCATAGTGGAACTAGGATGAATTATGGTACTAGACTTGAGATTGAAAAATGTGTGTATAGAATTATAGCTTTATATGCATATGTAACAAATAAGAGAGAAATGATGTTTAAAAATATTCTTGAATATGTTTGTGTAAATATGGACATTATAATGATGGATGGTTTTAATTGCAGTTGAAGAAAACGTTTGAGCAATTGTGATGTTAAAATGGTTAAAGAAATTGAGAAGTGGAAAATTAAGTGTATGGGAGAATAACCACTGGAACTACAAAAGGAATGAAATTAGGACAGAATTTGATTATTTTTAATATCTGATAGTTTAAAAAAAGGAATCATGTATGCTGGATTTTCAGATCATGTGGCTATATGGCTTAAAGTACAAGAAAATGAATAATATATAAAAACAGGAAAAGGAATAAAGAAAATTAATGAAAAGGAATTAGACTTGGAAGGAAAAAGTAGAACTTATGGAATTATGGAAAAATCATATGAATATGAGGGAGTATTATGAGACTTGGACTGTTTGGCGGCTTAATTTTAAAGAGCAATCTAAAAAAGTATTTTAGAATGTATAAGGAAGGAAAGAAGAAAAGAAAGAGTTATAAGATATTAAGTAAAGAAACATTCAGAGATTTATTAGAGAAGAAATATTCCTTTTATGAAAAAGGAGGAGAAGTATATAAATATATGCCAGCATCTTTGCCCAATGGTTCTTGGAATTCATAAATTCCAACACCCTGGATCAACTAATCCTTAGTCCCACCAGGGGCTCCAATATCCTAGACCTGGTCATTACCAACATGAGAAATTGATGCTCCACACCTATGGTCACCCCCTCGTTGGTCAGGTCTGACCATAAGCTAATCACCCTTGACATCCACATCCCACCCCCAGTAAGGAAACCTCCGTAAAAAAACTTCTCCAAAGGCAGCTTCATGCTACTCAAGTCAGAAGTGACAAACTTCATGACACCCATGCAGACAGGAACTGAAAGTTCAACTGCTGAATCCTACACTAAGGCACTGTACGAGCACATCAACTCGTGCATGAATCGTGCCATCTCCAATAGAACCAAGACGCTGTCCTCCAAAAAAGGAAGCCAATCTGGTGGTCCCTTGCCATAAACAAATTTTACAACAAAAGGAAGAAACTGTTGCAGAAAAGAGGAAAATTCCAGAATGCAAAAAAACCTCCCTTACCAGCCTCAGTAAGAAGCTGAGATCCCACATAAAATCCTCCAGAGCTAGTTACGAAAATAAAATTGCCAAAGATTTCAAAGACAGTCACAAGATATTCTATAGCTATGTCAAGAATCTAAATGGCAATGCTCAGATCTGCTCTGAGCTACAACAGAATGGCATTAAATATACAGATCCCAAGGATATTGCCAGTATCCTGGCAGATTGATTCAGTGCAAACTTCAGCCCCCTCTCACCCCCTAAAGGGCCCATCTCAATATTGAAAGATTGCCAAATTCCGGTAATGGCCATGCAGGTAAAAAACACACTCTCCAAAGCTAAGAACATAGCATCCATTGGAACAGACGACATCCCAGGCTGTGTACTACATGAACTACAAAATGAACTGGCACCACACCTAAGTGTCATGTTTAATCATAGCCTCACCTCAGGCTTTGTGCCCACTGAGTGGTGCACAGCTACAGTTATCCCACTCCACAAAGGGGGATCCACCTTGGATCCTGGGAGCTACCGCCCCATCAGTCTGACGAGCCTGATCTGCAAGGCCATGGAGCATATTATCATGGAACTTATAAACAAAGACATCGGCAACCTTCAAACACTGGACCCTTTGCAGTTTGGGTTCATGAAGGGACGATCTTGTCTCCTGAACCCGAATTACTTCTTCAAATCAGTCTCCAGAGCTGTGGACAAGGGTAAGGTGGTCCACACAGCCTATCTAGACCTCGCCAAGGCCTTTGACACCACCCCCCACTCTGGAATCATAGATAAACTTACTAAGCTGGGCATTAATCCCTACATCACTCGATAGGTTGCCAACTGGCTTACTGACAGAACCCACACTGTAAAAGTAGCCGACTCCAAATCCAGCTCCAGACAAGTGGAGTACCTCAGGGTTCAGTCCTGGGACCACTCTTGTTTGGCATCTACTTCTCTGAAGTACAGACCAGCACTAAGGGACTCTCGCTAACAAAGTTCACAGATGACTGCAAACTGGGAGC
Organism: Protopterus annectens; assembly: GCF_019279795.1. Classification (NCBI taxonomy): domain Eukaryota; kingdom Metazoa; phylum Chordata; order Ceratodontiformes; family Protopteridae; genus Protopterus; species Protopterus annectens. The sequence continues at coordinate 326,801,789 of NC_056748.1, forward strand.
CATTATTGAATCTCCAAATGATGTGGATATTCTACAAAAGGGCCCGTGAATTACCACATAGGTGGCAGTACACTAAACACCGAAAGTGTGATAAGAGACTTAGGGACACAGGTGGACAGTGGTTTCACCTTTGATAATCACATCGCCACAACAGTCAGGAAATCCTTCTATGTAGTACACCTCATCACTAAGGGCTTTTCATCCAGAAAAAAGGTCATTGTCCCACTGTACTCATCCCTCATTAGACCCGTTATAGAATACAATGCCCTGTTTGGTATGTACCTCTCAAGACATCTGCAACAACTGGAAAGGCTGCAGAAATACCTCACTAAAAGAATCACAGGCCTAAAGCAGATACCCTCTGCTGACCATCTAAAAAAACTCCACCTATACTTAGTCGTATATCGTCAGAGGCGATCTCTGTTTTACATATAAGACCATGTCAAACCCAGAGTTGTTGGACATGCTACACTTAAAGAAATCCCAGTTCCTCAGAGGCACACGCTCCAGAGATCTAAACCTTGCCATCACAATGAACAAAACATGCTGGAGGGATAGGTTCCTGACCCAGAGACTCACCAGACTCTGAAATAGACTGCCCATACATGTCAAGCAGAGCACCTCTTTGGCCCTCTTCAAAAGGAACCTTGATGATTGGATGGGAGATAGTAAATTCACCCTGGAGATTATGTCAGTCGCCCTGCTAGACAGTGGTACAGGGAAGTAAATACTGTGAGAAGAAATAGCCAGGGAATTGTTATGGCTAGGCTTGTATAGGCCCTAGGGCTGATAGCCTATTACAAACCTATGAACCTATAAAATCAAATTAAAATTAACTGCTTATTATATAAACAAAAATATTGTTTGCAAGGAAAGAACGAAGAGGTAGCACTGTATTTGAATACAATAATAAAAGTAGGAAAAATAAGAGAATTAAAAAATAAGGAGCGTAAGCAAATAAGACAGCAAGAAGGAATATATGAAATTAAATTATTGGAATTATTTGTTAAAAGAGAAGAAAACATAGAACAAAGTTATAAACGTGAAACATTTATAAATATGAGTATTATGAAAGAATTGAATGAAATTCTAAAAGATGCTAACATGAATTCTGCAACAGGACTAGAAGAAATTGAATATGGTATGTATAAAGAAATGGAGTCGCAAAAATTTTTATAGAAGTTATGAATGGTTAGAAACTGGAATTAAAGAGAGAGATTTGTACAGGGGTTCTAAAATGTGTATTCACAAAAGGAAATAGAGGAGATTAAAAAATTGGAGACAAATAACATTGAATAATATGGATTATAATTTTTTATGAGAATAATAAGGTTACAAAACAAAAAAAATGGATAGAATATATGACCAAAATGTATTTGGAAGAAAAGGAAAAAGAAGTCAAGAGTTAATATGGATAATAAGAGAAATAATTGATGATATAAATAAAAATACATACGCGAAGGCTATGGTAGGGGATGTAAGTAAGGCCTATGATAATTCCCCATAATGATTTATAATGAATATTTTGCAGGCATATAATGTAAGCAAAAACAAAATATTACAAGTAATGAAAATGGCTGGATTAGAGAAGAAATAGAATGCAGAATAAATCAGGGCTACCCAGCTAGTAGTGTAATTTTCTCATTAGTTATGAATGTAATACTGGTGGAAATTAATAAAATGTCACACAGTGGTAGATACAAAATGCTGAAGGAAGTACAATTGCCAATACTGTATAATTATGCAGATGATATTGTATTAATTGTTAAAAATAAAGTATAGATGGAAGAAGTAAGTATAAATTAAAAAATGGTTTAAGTATGAATAAAACGAATAGTAAAGGATATGTTTTAAGGTATGATAGGAGGTATTGAGTTCAATGAACAATATATAGATATATTAGGAGTAATATCTGGAAGGAATGAATACAGACCACAACAATGGGATAATGTGCTCAGAAAAGTAAGGGATATAACTGTTTTTTGGAAATCATACAGATTTTCATATAGAAAAAGGCACACTTATTGAACACCATGGTAATGGGGAAAAAGGCTTATGTTGCTAACATCTATATGATTGCTATTAAGTATAAAAATGAACTAATGATTGCATTTCCTTTTATATAGGGCTCTAGACTGAATCCAGTCGAGAGGGATTCTATATATGAAAGAAGAGCAAGGCGATTTGGGGTTAATAAACCCAATAGTACATGTAGGAACTCTAATTTTGTATAGGGTGTTCAAGGGAATTATGAAGGAAAATAAAAACTCGGTAAAAATGATAGTGCATTGTAAATACAAAGAATTGTAGGAAGGAATGGAAGTTAAAAAAAAATAGTCAAAGCATTGTGAATGAACAAATGAGAGTACCAAGTCAAAATTGCGTTATGGAAAATAAAAATGAATATGTGTGAGAAAAATAAAAAGGAATGGTGCTTAAATATTTTGAAAGCATTTATTGCATTGATCCATGGAAAGATTTAGAAATAGACACGAAAAAAGCTGTAATGATGAGATATACAGCCATTCATCCACAACCCCTTTTCCTATTTCTGTACCTCTGAGTCACGGTGCCACTTCAACATAATAACTATAAAATGATTAAAGCATGTAATGATTTTTTATGGAGATTGTCTATTAGAAAATTGCTGGCTAAGGCAAATATGCCATGCAAGAAAAGGTAAGATAGGATATGTTATAAATGTGGAGAGTTTGAGACTACTGAGCATGCACTTTTGAAATGTGAAGGAATAATTTGTGGAAAGAAGTATGTAAACATAATAGGGTGAAAAGTTTGTTAAAATTTGAACAAATAAATACAGACATAATATAATTTGGTCATTATGGTACATGAAAACAGGAAGAAGTGAAGAAAATGGACAGAGTAATATTTTGTGTTTCATGGACTATATGGAAGAAGGGACTAAATGAAATTAAATGCAATGGGACATGGACTTTAACAAAGACTCAGGAGAAAATAATGTTTTGGTTGTGGATAAAAGAGTGGGAGGAAATGCTTAAATTGAAGTTTATAATGCATGGAAATTTGTAAATAGATGTAAATAATGTAAATATGTAAATAGTATGTAATGCATATACCAATAAAAATAACTCTACTGGTAGTCTTGGAGCAAGCAAGTGAGTGTGCGCATCCCATTCTCAGAGCAATGGCAGTGGAAGGACAGTGTGTGACAAGGAAATCATGGTGGAAAGAGCAGGAGTGAGGAGTGTTGAAATGGGACAAGGTTTGTAAGATTCTGGAGAGCATTTTCCAGCTGGAGTTGTTTGCTGAGCTGGAGATAAATGATTCTGTAAATGGTGAAAATGTTGTTAAAACCCTCCATTCGGGAAGGCTGTGAGACAATATATTGCAACAAATAATTGCACAGGCTGAGAATGAAAGCTGCAGGGATGCATCCTGTGGGATATTATACACAAAATCCAGAAAGAGGAGGCCGAGTCTGTTTCAAAAAAGTGTACTGCAGAACAGAGTAAAAAATCATATGCAAAGACTATTGCAGAAGGAATTAAAGAGAAGAAAGATGGAAAGAAAGCAAGGGGAGAAAGTAGACATGTTAGAATTCAAATTAAAGAGGATAAAGAACTGAATAGGTATGGCATTTGGGACAATATAATGCCACCATTGGTTATAAAAGCACAACAAGTAAGAGCATTTATTTGTGACAATATATTTGAAACTGGATGTAGCATGGATAGTTTGAGTGAATATGAGAAAAAATTATCCTTGGAATTTGAATGCACTAAAAGCATATAACAGGGAGGCAAGAAAAAGTATATGTGCAGTTTTGCACAGATGTTGAAAATGAGACTTTATTACTTATTTCTTTTAAATTACTTTTCAGTGTAATAGACATTGCAAAAGTATATGATAATAAGGGTTTATGGATTGAGATATGAGAATGCAATATTAAAATTGGTAAATGAAAAGATTGCACATATTCTGAGCATGATAAATATTGATGGGGATCAGGGTGCGTAAAATATTGGGGGGCAATCCAAAACTTTTTTTTTTCCTGCAGAAAATAATGCTATTTAATAGGTAAATGTGATAAAAAGAGTTGCTATCTATGTGGAGAGGTGGGTCATGATGCCAAAAAATGAGAGTTAAAATGTTATAGTTGTAATCAATTGAGTCATTTATAGTTGGATTGTAAAAAAGAAAAAAATGGATGCCATTGAGAGCGAAGAACAAAAATGTACTCGAGGAAAGTGTACAGGAGGAATTAGAGATAGGAAGTTTAAGAAAATTGCAAAAAAGTAGAAAAGGTAAAGGAGAGTCTGAATAATTGAAGTAAATGAAGAAGATATAAATTGGAAAATAGTAAAAGGTACATAAACTATTGGGAAAAGAGTAAAAGGAAAAGAAAATGTTAAGGGTATAAATATAAAAGATGAAAGGAAATGGGTGATTATAACAGAAGTATTTTAAAAATGTTATGATGAAGAAAAGTTATAAAATATAACAAGAAAATATTCAGATAGGGAAATATAAATTCTTCTATGTTAAAAAGAAGAAACATAATTTTAGAGTATTTTCAGTAAATGCAAATAATAAGCAAGAATGATAGGGATTTTGGAATGGTGTAAACGTGATGTGGATGTACTAAAGGATATACATTTTTTGACAAATGAAAGATTGCAAACAGAGAAATTGTTGAGTGGAAATATAAGATGGAACTTAGGAAATGAACGTGGTTCTACAGTAGTTGTGTTGTGTAAAAAGGCAGTGAAGATTTTGGGTATAACACTGGTAAGGATGGGAAGTTTTAATATTGTGGATGTGAGATGGAAAGAAAATTTATAGGATTATAGCATTAATACGCTTATGTTACCATTAAGGAAAGATAATTTGTTTCATGTGGTTAATAATGAATGTTATAATGGCAGAAATGTAAAAAGAAAAGGAATGATACAGGACACATACAGGAAGTTATAAAATATTATAAGGTAGTTGTATGGAATAGATATCCTTGGACCTATTTAGAGGGTGTACTTGGATCTAAAATTTTGTGCTATCAGAAGGTTTGAGAGTAGCAGAAGATTAAGCAGTTGTATCAGGTGTTTGAGACTATTTAGCAATACGGATGGAGGCAATGGAAGAAAAGGAATATATTAGAATAGGAAAAGGCATGGATCAGAGATTATGTAATGAAATTGGGAAATGAATGGTATTACCCTTCTGGAAGGATCATATACCTATGAGGGATTTTTTAATAAAAATTGTTGTGAATGGTGGATTGACAGTGAAAAGAAATATAAAAAAATGTATGTTATGTAGTCCAATCTCACCTTCATTTTTACATATGGGTTTGGAGCCGATCCTCTACTCCGACTCAGCCGATTTACAAGCTCGAAGACTTCTGGTTGGCTCGTGGCTAAGCAGGTATCCCATGGTGCACCAGTGCAATCCCCAGATCTTGTTTGCCACATCGACGAGTTCGGATGTGCTTCTCTTGGCTCTGGCTAAGTCATTTTCAATTCTTTTCATTCATAAGTGGATATTGCATATTTGATGTTATTTAGTTGTCCTTGTGGACTTGTTTGACCTTAGTAGTTTAGTATCCTGTGTACCAGTTAGTTAGGCGCCATTGCGCTTTTTTGCCTAGATTGTTAGTTTTGGTGTTTTTTTTTGCTGCTCTTAATCAACAGGGGCTCCTGTTGAATTATTTGTACTGCTCGGACCTTTTTGGTCTCTGTTGATTAACTTGTTGTCTTTGGTGGGGATCCGCTAAAGTGATATTTATAGGATTGCTGTTGCAAATTTCTTTCCTGTGTGATTGAACCTGTGTGTGTCTGTTATATATTTGGTCTGTTTGAGCTAGAAGACCTAGTTTTCTGTTGCACCAGGCTAGGCCCGTTTAACTTAGAGGACCTAGTCCTCGTGTAACTCTATTTGTGTTTTTCACATCTAAAAATGTTCCTCTGTGACTGAATTTGTGAGTGTGTCTGTGTTAAATACTTGGTCTGTTTAAGTTGGAAGACCTAGTTTCTCTTACATCGGGCTAGGCCTATTTAACTTGGAGGACCTAGTCCTTGTGTAACTCTTCTGCAGGGCTAGGCCTGTTTTAGTTAGAGGACCTAGTCCTCATTTATTCTCTTTCCCTATCTCTCCTGTGGTTTTGCGTGTGCGTCTGCAATGTCTAAGGATAGCAAGGAGCATAAACCCTCTGGGTCAAAAAATGCATGAAATGCTCCCAGAAAATGTAATTAATGGATGGCCACAGTAGCTGTGTCTACTGCTTGGGAGCCATCCATTTGCAGGAATCATGCTTGATGTTCTTCATTCCACATTGCTGCAGTCCTAACCATAGGGTAGTCCGCTGTCCAGTCGGCCCGAATACCAAAGTATATGGCTGACGTCGGTCAAGGCGCATTAGACTGATGTCAGGACGTCAGGGTACTAATGCGCATGACCGACGTCATATCCTCAGTCTTTTTTGCCGCATGGTCCGATGCAGAAGCAGTTTTGCGAGTGCAGGTTGGCGTTCTGAAATTTTCTGAAGTCGGAGTTTCAGACCGAATCAAAGTTGGCTAAGTACCCGTTGGGGAACATTTTGGTTTTCTTGCCTCAGTATTTAACCGGATGTCAGAAAAAGTGAATAACTGTATTTCTTGTGGGAAACAGATACCTCATAGGGATTACCATACTTTGTGTATACCTTGTTTAGGGCCTGAGCACGACGTTGTTGGATGCCGCTCTTGTGCTAGATTTAACAAACGCACTATTAAGAGAAGGTTAGACTGTGCCAGGTTAGTGTTTGGGAAGCGTTGTAATTATAAAATGCCGTCGGATGCTCCGACGCCCGCTTCGTCCAAAAAGCGCAAGGACAAAGCAGCAAAGCCTAGAGTTGAAGAACCGGCAGTCCCGGACGTCGGTTCTTTAGAAGGCTCAGTGGAGCCGGAGGTTTTGCTAGGAGTTTCTTTGGAGTCTCAGGCAGAGACTTTACTGTTACAGGATGTGCCCTCTCAGGAGGTAGGCCAGGCTGAGGGGGCTTCTCAGGTAGCTGTACTTCCCTCTCTTCCTAAGGTGGTTAGAGCCTCTCCTTCTGTTTCCAAGACTTCTTTGAGAGGTAGGCCAGGTTTTGCTTCAGTGGGGGCTTCTCCTAGCACTTCAGGTTCTGTGCCTAAGAAACATATGCTTAAAATGGCAGAGGATTTGATTACTATGATTAGGGGTTCTATGCCCCCTCCTGATAAGAGGCCTAGGGTGGAGTCTGAGTTTGAGAGTTTTGAGCAGTGTTCAGAGGCTTCTGAGTCTTCGACTGAAGACTTGCAGGAGTATCCTCCTTATTCTGATTCTGATGTGGATGATTCCACTCCTTCAGCTTCTCCTCCTGAGGATTTTTCATTTTCAGAGACTCTGCATTCCATGAGGGAGCATTTTAAATGGGAAGGCCAAGATTTCTCTGATTCCAGGAAGAGGCTTAGGGAATTCTTGTTTTTACCCCAGCATAGGCCCTTAGCTATACCTCCTGTTTTGAATGTGGTGGAAGATGTTTTTGCAGAGGCTTCCCTGAACCCTGATTCTTTGCCTCCTGCCCTGTTAAACCTGATAGGTACTATAGGGTGCCTGAAGCTCATAAGTATCTTTTAAGAGTCCTAGGGCAGACCCGAAACTGTTTCTCAGGGGCCTAAAGGTGTTAAGGCCTCTGTTGTTAAAAATCCTGTTCCTCCTGATAAAGAGGCAAGGGCTTTGGATAGATGGGGAAAGAAAGTGTATACTTCTTCCACTTTAGCCATGAGGGCGTTGAATTGTCAGTTTCACATGCTAAAATATCAAAATTATCTCCTTTCACAATTGAAATCTAAGGTGGATGCTCTGGCGGAAGGTATTGAGTGTAAAGAGTTGCAGGATTTAGTTCATGTGTCTGAACAAGTGGGTAAACATTCATTGCAATGTGGTTTTGATGCTGTGCAGGCCTCCTCGAGGGTGGCTGCCACTGGTTCTGTTCTTCGCAGGCACGCCTGGTTGAGGGATCAGAATTTAGCTGAGCATGTTAAGACAAGGATTTTGGATGCTCCTTTACAGTCTGATGTGTTGTTTGGTTCGCCTGTGGAAGCAGTTTTAAAGAAAATGGAGGACAAGGCTAAGTCTATGCAGACTGTTAAAGATTTTTTGCAGGTGCAACCTCCGAAGTTTAGCAGAAATTGGCCTACTAAGGGATGGACATATCCTGCTTATGATTCCCAGTCTAGGGGTAGGTCTAGACGTGGTAGGGGCAGAGCTCAAGGTTCTTTTAGGCCTAGAACAGGGAGTTCTCCTGCTCAGACTTCTGGTGAGGGCAGGGGTCAGTCCTTTTGTAAACAGACCCAATGACCTGCCTTTTCAGCTACCAGTACATTCTCGTCTGGCAGCTCCTTTGGGAGGAAGACTGTCTCTTTTTAAAGAAAATTGGGATTTAATTACTCAAGACAGATGGGTTTTGGATATCATTCACCACGGTTACAGGTTTTATTTCCATACCTTGCCCCCTTTCAAAGGCATGCCAGACGTTCCTCCTCCACAAAGGAAAGAGGCTCACAAGCAAATTTCTCTGTTACTCCAAATAGGGGCCATTCAGCCAGTCCCTGTACCAGAAAGGGGCCTAGGATTTTATTCTCGCCTGTTCCTAGTACCAAAGAAGGGGAACACGTGGAGACCAATTTTGGATTTATCTATCCTCAACACTTATCTGGACATTCCCAAGTTCAAAATGTTGACGTTACAACAGCTTTTACCTCTGCTGGGCAAAGATCACTGGATGGTAACTTTAGATCTCAAGGAAGCTTACCTTCATGTGCCTATAAGACTAAGTTGCAGAAAGTATCTGCGTTTTCGAGCTGGAAATTCTCATTATCAGTTCTCTGCATTGCCCTTTGGCTTATCTACTGCCCAGAGTATTCACAAAGGTTCTGGCTCCAGTGATAGCTTACTTCAGGCTAAAAGGAATTCAAATCTATCCTTACTTGGACGACTGCCTGATTCTGGCTCAAGAAAAGGAAGACCTTCTACAGCATTTGGAATATGTCATAGCAGTGCTAAGATGCCTAGGGTATTCTGTGAACGAAATAAAGTCCAGTCTAGTACCCTCTCAAGACATGTGCTTTCTGGGTGTGAGACTGAATACAGCAGCCCAGATGGCCTTTTAACCCCGGACAAACAAAAGAATCTTTCCAGTTACTTCCATCAACTATCTCTTCAGTCCGGGCTGACTGCAAGGACAGTCCTTCAAGCCTTAGGGTTCATGGCATCTTGTATTCTGGTGCTTCCCAATGCCAAACTGCATATGAGGAAGCTGCAATGGTATCTCAAAAATGTATGGACACAGCACTGCCAGCATTTGGACACTGTCATTCAAATAATACCTTGCATTCAAAAAGAATTTTTGTGGTGGGCTCAGGAATGTCACCTAAACAAGGGACTCTCTGTGACCCGGCCAGAGGCGAGTCAGATTTTAACGACAGATGCCTCGGACATTGCTTGGGGAGCTCATCTAAATGGAAAGTGGATACAAGACAAGTGGCCTGCCAGACTACAGCATCTACATATCAACATGAAGGAGATGTTAGCAGTCCAGTTTGCATTAATGGCTTTCAAGGAGTTACTTCTTCCAGGGCAGGTGTTGATTCTAACAGACAACACAACTGTCATGTGGTACATCAACAAACAAGGGGAACACATTCTTATCCTCTATGCAGGCAAGCAATGATTTTATGGGAGACTGCGCTCAGCTTGCAACTAACTCTTCAGGCAAGGTTTCTGCCGGAGCACAGAACTCCTTAGCAGATGTGTTAAGCAGACAAATCATGGATCCCCACGAGTGGAAACTGGATCTTCATGTATTTCAGAAATTGACAGTGTCATGGGGAACTCCAGACATAGATCTGTTCGCTTCTCCACTAAACCACCAGCTGCCAAAGTTTTGCACAAAGGGGTTTCATCACACAGCTTGGAAAGTGGATGCTCTTTCTTTCAGTTGGAAAAATCTTCATGTGTATGCCTTTCCACCTCTGCCTCTTCTCCCAAAGGTGCTCCTAAAGGTCAGACAAGACAAGCCAAGGATGATTTTAATAGCTCCAGATTGGCCTCGGCAACACTGGTACCCACTACTAAGGAGTCTGGTAAGGAAGCCTCCATGGCCTTTACCTTTGATTCCACACCTGTTATCTCAGAAGGACGGTCACCTGCTCAATGTCAAGCTTCACTCTCTTCATCTAACAGCCTGGCATATTCTGTTTTGAAACACAGCAGGTCTCAACTTCCTCAACAAGTTTTAAATGTGATTATGGAAGCCAGAAGACCTAGTACAAGGAAAGTGTACGCAGAAAAATGGAAGAGATTTTTATTTTGGAGTGCAGCAAAGAATTTGGAGATTTCTGAGCCTAATTTGAGTGTGGCTCTTCAATATCTTACTGAGTTATTGGACAAAGGTTTGTCTTTCTCTTCCATTAAGATTCATGCTGCAGCAATTTCAGCTCACTATGATTGTGACCCACCATTGTTTTCGCATCCTTTGTTCAAGCAGTTTCTTAGAGGGCAAAGAATATAAGACCCCACGTGAGCTCCTACTCCTGCTTGGGATCTCAATTTTGTGTTGGAGAAACTTACTCTACAACCTTTTGAGCCTGCGGCTACTGCTGAATTGAAATACTTGTCATGGAAGACTGTTTTTTTTGTTGGCTATTACTTCTGCAAGAAGGGTTTCTGAATTGCAGGCCCTTATGGCAGTAGAGCCCTTTTTGATTTTCCATAAGGATAGGGTATCATTACGTACTAATCCTTCCTTTATGCCTAAGGTGGTTTCTAGTGTGGCTTTAAACCAAACTATTCATTTGCCTACTTTCTATGCAGATCCCCAAAATAAGGGGGAAAAGATTTTGCACACTTTAGATGTACATAGGCAGTTGCGTTATTATTTAAGCAGGACTAAGGATTTCAGGCAGTCTCAGCAGTTGTTTGTTTCTTTTGCTTTGAGTTCTCAGGGCAAGCCTGTGTCTAAGCAAACTATTTCTAAGTGGATTGGGTTTTGCATTTCATTTTGTTATTCCCATCATGGCAAGGAGATTCCAGCTGGGATTAGGCCTCATTCCACTAGGGCTACTGCCACTTCAACAGCATTTCTAAGGGGTGGCAACTAAGGATATTTTGGAGGCAGCTACTTGGAGTTCAGTGCATACTTTCTCTAAGCATTACCACCTTCCTCTCTACTCTAAATCTAGGGCTGGTTTTGCCACAGCTATTTTGCAAGGCATGTTGACAGCTCCTGCTTCTTTATGATTTGCCAGCCTCCCTTACCTCTGCTTTGGGATTCTACCCAATGGTTAGGACTGCAGCAATGTGGAATGAAGAACATAGTACAGTTTTGTACCTACCATAAATGTAGATGTTCGAGGATCCACATTGCTGCAGTCCAATTTACCCTCCCTCCTTCCCCTCTGTGTTTAGGGGTGGTGGTGTAGGTTAGGCTATATTCTTGTAATTTTGTATATATTGTACATATGTTTGGTGCAGGGCTTTTTGGTGTTTTTGGTGTGGGCCTTGTCTTTTTGGGGTCTTCTGACATCTGGGGCAAGAAAAGACTGAGGATATGACGTCGGTCATGCGCATTAGTACCCTGACGTCCTGACATCAGTCTAATGCGCCTTGACCGATGTCAGCCATATACTTTGGTATTCGGGCCGACTGGACAGCGGACTACCCTATGGTTAGGACTGCAGCAATGTGGATCCTCGAACATCTACATTTATGGTAGGTACAAAACTGTACTTTCTGTCATGCTTTCTCTCCTAGAGTGTTGCAGGAGAGAAAGAACAAGCTGATACTCAAGGGTCTTCTGAAACCAACCTTTGGGGAAGCCTTATCTAGTTCATCGGCTTCTTCTTCCAAGTCTACAAAATCTAGATCTGAATCCAAAATCGAAATCTTCTAAAAGGCCTTCCCTGGCACTAGCTGATGTCTCAGAGCCGCCTTCCAAATTACCAAAATCTGCCTCGACTCTTCAGTCTTTGGAACCGAAGGAGAGCACCATGGTATCAGAGTCGGTCACAGGTGCTTCGGTGCCAACCTCTGAACCTTTGGAAATAGCAGTTGACTCTACTGCTCAGAGCCGGTTTATAGAATCCCTGCCGTCTTTTTGTTAATGAAGTCTCCAGTGCCTCCTAAGTCGAGATCCCCTAATTTATCTTCCAGGAGCCTTTCAGAAGAAGATGTGGAGTCGTCTACTCTGCCTAAATTTTTGTTGGCTCCGACCCAGTCGGTTCCATAGCCACTCGATCCAGTTTTGCCCTTGTCTACTATTCCTCCTCCGTACCTTGTTGGCCTTTTGGAGCTGGAGTGCTTGTTACCAGCAGAGGAACCCTCAGCTCTGGCTCCCCTTGCTGCTGCATTGGAGCCGAGTTCGGCTCCAACACGCTCGGCTCGGTCTGTCGTGTCCAGGGACCAAAGCTCTTCTGTCAGCGCTGATGGGGAGGGTTTGAATCTATCTTCTTCAGTTCCAAGCCTTCCTCTCGGTGCTTCCGCCAGGGTGAACTCGGACCCTGCATCTGTCTCTGAGCCGATGGCTCTGGCTCCAATCTTTGTCTCTTCAGAGCGGGGGAGGTCCTCGGAGCCAGAGAGGTCGGCTTTTGAGGTGATGAGGAGCATGCTGTCTCAATCTACAGCCCCTGCCTGTGGTACAAGCACTCTTCCCCCAGGACACCCACTTTAGTCTCAGCACCTACTCTCTCCGGAAACAGCAGAGACCCACAGCCTTAGGAGCCACTGGCTGGTGGTACCCACTCTTCCGAGGCCTCCCCAGAATGCCCCTTTGAGGAGCCCCCCCCGGAAGAGGGTATGCAAGAGGAAGCATATCTACTCCCAGGATGAGAATTTGACATCGGACACTGACCACGATGAGTCGGAAGTGTCTCCCAAGTCGTCCTGTGATGATGTCTCCTTTGTGGACATCCTGGAGATCCTTAAACAGAGGTGCGACTGGCCCACTGTCACCCCTTCTGATGAGGAGTTGGTGTACCTGAAGGCTTTTGGGTCTCAACCCTCTGCCTCTTGGGGGTGTCTGCCTTTCGACAAACTAATGGATCTGGTTAATTGGAAGGTGTGGGATACTCCCGATGACATGGAGCCAGTCCCCAGGAGACTAAATAAGTTTCTGTCTGCCCCTCCTGGAAAAGAGTTCTTGTCTCAGGGCGTTCCCGTAGATGCCATAGTGGTGGCGGCAGCCACGAAGAAGGAGTTGGTGGAGACTTCTTCCTCGGTACATCCATCAAACAAGGAGTCTTGAAAGATGGACAGATTTGGAAAGCGTGTATTTAGTTCAGCGGCATTTACACTTCAATTTCTGAACTATCTTACTCAATTCAAGAGGTTGAAGGAGGGATCTCCTCAAGGAGTTGGGAGATTCCATACAGGGTGCTTGTCCTGAGGGAGTCACTGATAGGATCTCTGCTCAGTTGTCTACCCTAATATCTGTAGTTAACTCCTCCATGCAGCTCATCTCCCATGCGACTGATGGAGCGAGCAGAGCAGCAGGTTCAGGAGTTGCCCTTAGGCGCCACTCCTGGATGCATCTGTGTAATTTTGCGGAGCCGTTCAAGTCCTCCTTCACCAATGCCCCGTTTGATGGTTCCTCTTTGTTTGGTCCCAAGGTGAAAGAAACACTCACTCGTTGTGAGCAGGAAGGAAAGACTCTCTCTGCCATAGGAGTCCGTTTTACCGTTCCCTCTCGACCATACCCCAAAGGTCAAAGGGGAGGTAAAATGTGGTTCAAGAAGTCCCAGACGGTCTTTCCGGACACACACAGTGAATCCTCCTTCAGAGGCAGAGGAGGAGGAAATGGTAAACATTGCCCTCGAGGCAGGGGCGGTCCGCAATACCAGCAAGGCCATGATTCCTTTTGAGGGCGGCATTATCAGCACTCCTGATGTGAGGCACGACTGCATTTCTCTGGGGCCAGTTGGGGGTCGCATCTCTTTGTATTCAGAAGCCTGGCTAAATATCACCCAAGACAAGTGGGTACAAAGAGTTGTTACCAGAGGCTATATCATACCCTTTTCCCTTCCACTGTTTGTTCCCAAAATGATCCCAGATGTTCGTCCCAATCACAGGGATCAGGCAGCTGCGGAGATCAACAAGTTGCTCTTAAAAAGAGTCATCCAGCCCGTCCCAGCAGACCATAAAGGATCCGGAACTTACTCCAGCTTCTTTTTAGTCCAAAAACGAACCAGAGACTGGAGGTCAATTTTGGACCTCAGCAGATTAAATGAGTCCGTGAAGAAGGACAAGTTTCGAATAGTCACACTGCAGTCGATACTACCGTTGTTAGCGAAAGACTATTGGATATGCTCTGTGGATCTCCAAGACGCCTACTACCATAAAAAAATGGACAAGGCATCAAGGAGATATCTGTGCTTCCAGCTGGGAGCCAGTCAGTATCAGTTTTGTGCTCTGCCCTTTGGTCTCACCACAGCCCCTAGGGTGTTCACCAAATGCATGGAAGTAGTGACAGCTCACTTAAGACGTCAGGGATTTTAGGTGTTTCTGTATTTGGACGACTGGCTCCTGACTGCCCCCACCATGCATCTACTCATCCAAAACAGGGACGCCACCATTCAACTTTGTGCTCAACTAGGGATCTCCATAAGCTAGAAAAAAATCTGCATTACTGCCCTCGCAATCTGTGATTTTTATAGGCGCAGAGGTAGACACAGTGAATATGACAGTTCGTCTCCCCGCAGAAAGAGCACAAAACCTCATCTCACAAGCTCAGCATCTTCTTCCGCTTTGGAAAGTCAAAGCAAAATGGATTCTTCAATTTCTCGGTACGATGGCCTCAACCATTCTGTTAATACCTTTAGCCAGGTTGCACATGAGAATCCTCCAATGGCTCCTGTCTTCACAGTGGTCATTCCAATATCTACCGCTGAGTCACCCTATCCTGATGACGGAATTATGCAAAAAGGACCTTCTTTGGTGGATAGCCCCCAAATCACTTGTTCTCGGGAGCTCCCTTCGTTCCTGCCCAACCCGTTGCCACTGTGACCATGGATGCCTCCCAGGTCGGGTGGGGAGGGGCATTTTCTTGGCAGGGCTGTCCACGGCACATGGCAAGAACTCAAGACTCATCAGCATATTAGTGTTCTGGAGATGAGGGCGGTGCTTCTGGCGTTGCAAGCACTTCAGGACCTTCTTCCTCCAGGGACGATTGCGATACAATCGGACAACATGTCGGTTGTGTGGTATATCAACAAACAGGGTGGTACCAGATCTTACTCACTTTGTCGAGAGGCCATGCAAGTTTGGGAATGGGCAATTTCTTCCCAGCGCTTTCTGGTGGCAACGCACATTCCGGGACAACCAACGTGATAGCAGACAAGCTATGCTGGGCAATCTTACTGCCTCACGAGTGGTCTCTGAAACGGGAAATAGTGGAACAGATTTTCCGGAGATGGGGACAGCCTTGTTGCTACCTTTTTGCCAGCCGAGTCAATGCCAAGTGTAGCAGCTATTTTTCCCTGATCCCCCCTCTGGGGAAATACCCAGAGATGCTCTGGTCCACGATTGGCCCACAAGACGTCTGTATGCCTTTCCTCCATTCCCTCTTAACCCCAAAGTGATTCAGAAAGCCAATTGGCTGGAAAAGCAAGTTGATCCTCATTGCTCCTTGCTGGCCTCATCAGGTCTGGTTCCCCTTCCTCGAGCCTCTTCTCCTGGACGATCCTTGGATTCCGGACCCAGTTCCAGATCTATTGACCCTCATGTCGGGTTTGCTACTTCCCGCTCTCCACACTCTCAAATTGACAGCATGGCTGCTCCAGTTCCATCTCTAGTCAGGCTTCATGATGTTTCTTCCTCAGTGTCACATATTCTCTTATCTTTGCATAAACCCTCAACCAGAAGGCTGCATGACAGTAAATGGAAAAGGTTTTATATTTGGGCACAGAAAATGAGCGTGGATCCTTACACCACTCCTATTCCCATGATTCTGGAATTCCTTTTGGAGCTTTTTCAGCAGGGATCTGCCACAGCCACCATCAAAGCACAGTTGGCGGCAATCTCTCATTTTTATTTAGGGTTGCCGAATGCCAACCTTATGTCTCATAAGCTATGCAAGACTTTCTTGAGAGGGGCCACTTTACTGAGACCACAATTACAAGAACCTGTGGCTTCTTGGGACTTAAATTTTGTGTTGTCCAAATTGACATCCCCTCCCTTTGAATCTTCTCACTCATCTTCTTTAAAATATTTGTCTTGGAAGACTGTGTTCTTAGTAGCCATTACGTCAGCCAGACGTGTATCTGAACTACAATCCCTGTCTGTTAAGCCAACTTATTTAATCTTTCATAAAGACAGGGTATCTTTACATACCAATCCTTCGTTTGTTCCTAAAGTTTGTTCTAATGCCACCTTAAATCAGTCCATTGAACTTCCAGTTTTCTTTCCCAATCAGTATAACGCAGCTGAATATCGTTTCCACCAGCTGGATGTTCATAGACAGCTACATTTTTATTTGCAATGGACCAAAGAATTTCGGAAGTCAGACCAGTTATTCATTTCTTTTTCCGACTCCAGATTGGGCTTACCATTTTCTAAGGTGACATTGCCTAATTGGATTTCTAGTTGCATAGCCTTCATCTACAATTCAGAGGGCAGACCTTTACCCACAGGATCAAGGCCCATTCTACCAGGTCTCTGTCTACCTCTGCAGCCTTTCAAGCCAGGGTACCACTTGATCATATTTGTGCAGCAGCTACATGGGCTACCCCTCACACCTTTATTACACATTATAAGTTGGATTTGGCATCCAGGGGTAGAGAATCCTTTGGCTCCACAGTGCTCAGGAGTATTTTCCAATGAGCCACCCAAGAATAAGTAGATAGGAACGCTGTCCCATATGTAAACATGAAGGTGAGATTGGACTACCTAACATAAAGAAGTTATGTACTCACCATAACGTTCCATGCTGGTAGTCCATCTCACCCTTCATTTTTACCAACCCACCCACCTGCCCCCATCCTGGAAGATCTGGAGGTGATAATTTGATTGTCTTGGTTGGTGACCCTTTAGTATTGGTTTGTTGGTTATGGGTTTTTTCTGTTTCCAGCGAGCAGCAAACAAGATCTTGGGATTGCACTGGTGCACCATGAGATACCTGCTTAGCCACGAGCCAACCAGAAGTCTTCAAGCTTGTACATTGGCTGAGTCGGAGTGAGGACTGGCTCCGAACCCATATGTAAAATTGAAGGGTGATATTGACTACCAACATGGAACATTATGGTGAGTACATAACAACTTTTTTTTTCCCAGTGGTAGAATGACGTAAGAATGGAAGAAAAAGGAAAATATAGAAAAGTTAGAGAATAATACAGAAGAATATTGTGGTAGTAAAAAAGGAAATATATAATCAAGAAAGAATGCATTATTATTTTAACAGCAATGTTATTTACAGGGAAAAGGGAGGATGTTTCTGCATATTTGGATAGAAGTAGTATAATGAGGGAAAGTAAAAATATAAAAGGAGAGGTAAAAAGAGCATGAGAACAAATTGAGGATTGGGGTACACTATGTGAAAGATATGTATAAGGGAAAGAAGAGTATGGGAAGTAAAAAAAATCAGAACAAGTTGAAGAAGAATTTTAAAAAGAAAGTACCATGAGTGAGGTGGATAAGATACTTAGGAATGTGAATGTAGACTCAGTTTCAGGCCCTGTTGGCATAGGATATGGAATGTATGAGAACTTAATGGACTGGCAAAGAGTTTATTTTATAAATGTATTGAATAAATGGTTAATTACAGAATTTGTTTTTGAGGAATTATGTAGTTGGTTATTATTGAAGGCCACTTATATTAAATAACACAGATTATAAAATTTTCATGAAAATAATACAGAAAAGAATGCAAAGAAGAATGAGGTATATTATGGAAGAAAGTATATATGGTATAAAGGGGAAGGGATGTCAAGAATTATTCATGATTATGAAAGAAATTGTGCATATTACAAGTGAAAGGATATGAAACTTACAGTAGGTGATATTTGTAAAGCATTTGGTACAGTAGAACATGATGTCTTATGGAAAGTGTTGGAAAAGTATGGTACAGGTATAAAAGTGAGGGTTTGTATGTCTGGATATAAAAATAATAGAATGAGAGTGGCAGTGAATGGATGGTTGAGTAAAGAAATATATATGAAGTGTTGTATAAGACAAGGATGTCCATTGAGTGGTATATTGTTTGCCTTAGTAATGAATGTGATAGTGAGTGAGGTAGTTTATAAAATGAAAGATGCTAGATATGTGATGCAAAAGAAGTGGTGATTCCTTTATATTTACATATGCAGATGATGTAGTCCTACTTGCGAAGAATAAAATATGAATGAGGGAGGTGATTCGTTTGAATGGCTTTTTAACAGAAATGGGGATAACATTAAATAAATATAAAAGTAAGGGTTTGGGTGATGTGAAAATAGGGACTTTATACTTTTCATTAAACAAAGTATCAATGTTAAGAATACAATTTGGAAATAGTAATGCAGTTATGATACAATGGAAGAAATTGATAAAGGAAATTAAAGAAATATGTTTTTGAGAACGTATAGATTGTCATTCAAAAAAAGTTCATCTGGTAAATTCAGTGTTAATGGGGAAGATAACATATTTCTCAAATGTGTTTGTGATTCCAGAAAAAATGAAAAAGAAATAATGCAGTTTGTTTTCATTTCATTCATATGGTGTTGTAGATTAAACCCAATGAAAAGAAGTGTGCTGTATATACATGAAGCTGATGGTGGATTGAGGTTATTAGATCCAGTTGTTTATTCTGCTACTTTAAACTTATATAAAGTATTGAAGTGGATAAAGGAAAAGAATGAGTGACTAGTAGTAAAAATGTTTAAATGCAAGTACAAACAATTTCTGGATATGATGAGAAAGAGAAAAAAAGTATGCAAATAAAATGTTAACAAAAATTAAAAAACAGAGACATGGAAAGTAACGATGATATAGAGAAGTAAGGGTGTGGTACAAAGAGTGATGATGCAACATTATTATGCAAATTCATGGTAAAATTTATCAGACAAAGTAAGCAAAGTTATAAAAGTAAGGAAAACGAAATGTGTCAAGATTTTTTATGGAGGCTGGTATTAAGTTATCAGTAAAACATAACATGCCATATAAAAATAAAGCTGAAAGAGTGTTTATTTTGTGGAGTAAAAAAATCTGCAGAGCATGTTTTCTTGAAATGTAAAAGGGTAGTGAAATTGTGGCGAAAGTTATGTAAAGAAAATTTTAGGGGGGATGTTAAGGATGTAAACTAAGGTATGACTGGAGAAATGGATATTATAAAAGCAAAAACAAAGAATATGTGGAGCAGATAAATTTGTTTGTGATATGGGTCATTCGGATTGAAAAATTGAATGCAATTATGTTTAATGGGAAATAGATATTAGCAGATATGTTACATAAAATCAGATTATGGTTGATGAAGAAAGAATTTGTCAAGTACTAAAAATAAAAACAAATGTTGTTGTTGTCTTTCGGCTTTTTCCCGGTTAGGGGTCGCCACAGCGGAACTCCGGTCCACTAATAATTGGCAGTAGATTTTCACGGTGCCAAGTTGCCAGCTCGATGCCCAACCTTCAACGAAGGCACGCCCATTCACGCATGTCTTTTGGAACGCCATAAAAAAATAAAATATAATAAAATAAATATTTTTTTACCTTATTTGATAGTTTATTCAGATACAAAGGCTTCATATGCTGCTCTATTTCTAATGGCTGTTGGGAATGGTGGATACGTTTAAAGTGATTTTACATAGACTACTTTCCACTATGGGAATCAATGTTCCATTTTGTACTGTTTGATGTTCCTCCACTTTTGTGGTTTTGTGATAGTTTAAATATTGGTCTTAGTCGTTGATTGAGGCTGAAATTGGTAATATGCCCTTTTGTATTTTGAAGCTGTTTTTTCAGTTAAATGACTATGGCAGCTTTTATCATAGTGTTATTTGTTAAGGTTCCATTAATATGTTGCTAAGTGTTTGACAGCCTCCCTTTCTTCAAAGGTTTTGTTATCTGATTGCTTTTGTAAGTTATATGTTTGAATATTAGGTGTGTGACACTGTTGTTTTCCCTCTATCCAGTGTCTGTTTACATAATTGTAAGAGTAATCAACTTTAGATATGAGAATTGTTGATGTTTGATTTTGTTGGCTTCCCTTATGACATTTAGTTATTTTGGGGGCCATCTAGATGTTTGATTATTATGTTCCTGGGTCTGATGCTCTTGGTTGCCTTGAATGTATGGATGATGATTTGGTGCTGTTGTGATGCCTTGTTTTATTTGGACCTCTGTTAAAGTGTAGTTTTAATGTTTTTCAGCCAAGAGGTTGTGATAGGTTCATTTTTCTCACTGCTATACTTGATTGGAGCTTGTTGTATAACGAATAGTGGCTAATAACATTTTTTAACCAATCCTTTATTTAGTTCAGCAATTATGCAGATTTAGGCAAAGTTAGTTTCTGTAGGTTCTAGGATTACCCCTTATATGATCACTAGGTGTGAGTGGTGGAATTAATTTGGAGAATATGCTTAACAGTCATTAAGGAGGTATGTCACATTTGTTTTTTTATATGACGTGGTCTTAGTTTTATTCTTATTTTTAGAGAGACAGTGTTTAATTGATCAGCTGTGGGTTCTTGAGCCAATATATTGGCCCTCTGGTAGGCCGATAAGATCTCCATTGGTTTTTCTCTTTTGGTTTTGATACATGGAGAGTGGAGTCTTTAACCAATTGCAGTACACTGCAGTCGTTTTTGAACAAATCAATAAGGTAGTCATCGATTGGACGATATTTTTCATCCTTGATGTTGATTGGTTGTTACTGTTACATTACTAGTTTTGTTGTAAGAACACGCTTTTTATAAGGTTCCATTTTATGCTGTAGAAATTTATAGGCATACTTTGTTTGATCCTTAATATGGTTAGGTGTTAAGAATCGTATTGTAGAGTCGGCTTTCAGTTTCAGAGATGATTGGTTTATTTTGGTTAAGTCATGCACTCATTGGTACACCCATTTTGAAGTTTATAAGAAGCAGAGTGATGTTTTTCACCAATAGCATCGGACAGGAACTTATTTCCGTAAGTTAAGAGGCTCTTTGAGTGGGGTTTATCTGACACTTTTGGTTTTTATTTTCTCCTTACTGTTCTATTGCAATTATTGCTGTGTTGTCAGGCTTCATTTCGTGAGTCACTTACAATCAGTTTTAGGATGTTTTTTTTTCCAAAAAGGGTTTTTATCATATTAATGTGCAGACCGATAAAGCCACTAGAGAGGCTTTTATTCCAATGTAGACTGATAAAGCCATCAGAGAGGGTTTTAATTAAATGTTTACTGAAATATACTTGTGATCTCTTTATATTGTTTACACTGTAGCAAGCCCATGTTTTTACTTGTGAATTATTCATGATCACTTTCTCATAAAGTCTTAAAAGGTTTCTGTTGCTGGTGTGATTGTATATTATGTTTGTGTATATGGCAAATGTTGAACCATTGAATAGAATGTTAGAGTTACTTAAAAATCTATTTTGAACTTGTGGAGTGTACTTGTTTGATTTGTAGTCCTGTGATGTGAAATTGTTATAACCAATGCAACATACAGTATATGTTGTATTATAATGAACTATGCTAGATCTTTTTAGTCAATGACAATTACTTGACTTTTTGCTTGTTTACTTTGTTTTTTTTCATATTGGTCATTCGCCTCATCCACAGTAGTCTTATTCATGGCACCTTCGACCAATGATGGTACTGATTTTATTGTTTTTGATTGGATGTTAAGAGGTTTTTAATCACTTGTGATAGAGTAAGATTTATACTATTTTGTGATTGGTAGGTAGGTCCGCTAAGGTTATTAATTATACACAATTAATTTTCAGTTGGTTTGAATTATTTTTTTTATTGGATATTTTGTTTATTGTTTTAACTATATAAGGCTGTGCCTTCAGTGTATTTTTGAATGGTCTGACGAAGCAACCTTGTGTTTTGAAAGTGCTTACCGAATAAAAAGTATAACATTTTAATCTGACCGTGTGTTGGCTAATTAGGATTTACATTTTTATAGCAGTAATATTTTTGTTTTATTTTACTAGCAAGCCATTAATCCAAGTTGTTGGTGTGATTCTTTGTCTACTAAAAATAAATACTAAGACTAAAAGAAAATAAGTAGGAAAGGGCAATGTATATATATATATATATATATATATATATATATATATATATATATATATAATTTTGTAAATGAGTAAATATGTAAATAATTTGTATAAATAAAGGATACCTCTTTTCATTATAATTTTGTAAATAATGGTTTGTATAAATAAAGGACACGTACTCTTTTCAGTATAATTTTGTAAACAAGTAAATATGTAAATTTGTAAATAATTATTTGCATAAATAAAGGACACCTACTGTTTTGAATATATACCATTGGATCTTTTATATCTATCTGAGCTACCACCAATCCAAGCATATGGGGCCTTATTTTAATGCTTAATCTGAAGGATGACAGTCAGGAGTGCAGCGTCAGTTATTGAATCTGCCTGGCACGGGAACAGAACCCACAGCCTTATGCACCAAAAGTCAGTGTACAACCTATTGTGCCACTGACATTGTTCAAAAAGTGAATTAGCAGCTCTACCGACATAGCTAAAAATACAGTTTGCATCATTGTGACTTGCACACAAATTCTGCATCTAGGACGTGAAGGGTGAGATTGCAGCTTTTCTTTTATGTAGATATATGTAAATATTAAGTTGTATTGCTACTTTCCTTTCAGTAAAAAAAAAAAAAGGTCTACTTGTTTTGTTAAATTGGCAGATTTCGAATTGTATTGTACCTTATTCAATATAAAGGAAGATTATGGATAGTATTAAGAAGCAGGTGGAAGATTTTCTTTTTCTTTTTAATGCATAGAATGATAAATGTTTCCACCTTTTATGTTTAGAAGCAGAAATAATAGAGTTGTTCCAGTTTTAGAATCCTGCATAGTAATTGAATTGGCTGTTTGTTTGGTTCTTGTCTGCATAAATTTATTGTTTTAAATGTTATTCTCGTAATGAAATAGCTAACTGGTTAACAGAGAGATCATTCATTTATTTTCTGATAACACTGTCATCCAATATCGTATGTTAGCATTAATTTTCAGTTTTATTTACAGTTGAGATTACTTAAAGATCATGTTTAAAAGTGCAAAACATGTTTTTTTCATGTAAAAAAAGTATTTGCATGCAGAGACTTTTTTGTGTCAATAGAAAAGTGTATTTTTCAGCTTTTAAAAAAATAAGTTTTGAAGATTGATTCCAAATGCAGAAGATTAAATGTAGTTAGCCATGTTCATGGCATTAATATTCATGGGAGGCAGGAGGCAGTTATATTATTCTGGGATCCAGCTCTAATTATACTGGATTAGCATACAGTAATTTTTTTTAATTAGCCATATAATTTCCAATTTGTTAATTTAACAGTTTGGTAATTGCTTAACTAATTTATAATTGCTTACCTATGCTAATCTGGCATAATTAGAAATGGAACTCAGAGTAACATGAGCATCTCCTGCCCTTCTATGAATTTTAATGCTGTAATCATGGCTTACTACACTTAGTCTTTTGCAGTCTTTAAAAACAGTGTATACATGCATGTAAAAATGACCTTTTGTTTTTGTATAAAGAAGTGATCACATTCATAAAAATGCTTGCATATACTTTATAATACAAAAACAAAAAGTCATGTCACTCCTTTAAACATGATATTTAAGTCTTTGAATGTTGTAGAAAGGAAGGATTCTGCTAGCTGTGTCTTAGAAAATTTCTTTTTTGTTTTCCCCTAAAAGGCAGGAATGAATAAACTCCTGACCTTGGGCACAGATTTGTTGGAGTAAAATCACTTCATGAAGACAATGTGTTATATATACATATTAGTCTTAGGTTCTGTATTTATTCAAGATTGCAGTGATGGGTGCATTTACTACAAAGCCGTAGACAGTTTAATATGTACAATAGACATCATAATAGTGTACAGTAAAGTAGATGACCTAGTAGAAAATTTAGAGAATGCACAATTGGAACCTTCTGCAGTATTTCCGTTGAAACAGGAAAAGCTAAGTGTAGACACTCTGTGTGGTAGAAAAAAGAAGTGGAATTTAGCAGACTAAATGATTCTCAATGTGTATTACCTTATTAAACTGCTATCAGAAGGATTAGGGATAATAGAAAAGTAAAACAGACAACATTAGGACGAAGAAAATAAGTTAGTGTAAATTGTTCCGCAAGCTCAGAAAGTGGAAAAAGAACTATAGTTTGAAATTCAGAATGAAAGGATCATAGTAGTTATAGGAGTCTCTGTTTTGAAATGTCCAGGAATATTTGTTGAAAGAAAATTCTAAACCAGGGTCATTTCCACTTTTACTTGGACCCATATTTAGTATGTAACAAAATTTTAGTGGAGAATGGCAAAATTATTTTGGAGGTTGTAACAGTGAAAGGTGGTAGTGCTGGACATCACAAATGAAAATACATTGGGTAGCAGATCTGCTAGAAATTTTGGAGCTATTTAATGTTCCTGTAACCATTTTGAAAAACTTTCTCAGAATTTTTAGAAATAATAGGCACATTAAGGTTGCTGATTAGAGTTGCCACCTAACATTGAGTTAGGGTTAGCTCACAAGTATAGTGTTCAGGGTGGTCACCCCCTGCCCACCTTACTCATATGCTAACCCTACCCCTGCCCTTAACTCTAATCCTACACATTACATTACTAAAAGCACTTTCCCTAATGGTACAACTACCAAGACAACACTTGATCTTGGTTTTGTAACCAGACTGTACTGATACAGAGCTTTTTTTAGTGGGAGAAAAATATGTAGAGAAAGATAAGGGTGTAGGAGGATTCTTTTTAGTTGGCCGATATTTGGTTGACAAAATTTGGTTGACTGTGCATATGGTTAATAGGTGTTTGAGACTGCACATTTCTTGGGGAAGGGGGATATGTCCTTTCCCTGATATTGTGCTGTCTCAGAATTAAAATATGTTATTAGCAATGGATACAGGGGCCAGGGGTCTTGCCCCCTGCAAAAAAAAAAACAATATTGCTCTTTTTTTTTAAGTTTAATTTTGCGTGTACTGAGAATGTCGCTTGGCGTATACGATATAGTTTGTTGACATTTTGTGGTCAATTTGTGAGTGTTTCAGTTTAATTCAGTACATGCACACACACACACACACACGCACACAGATAAATATGTGTCTGAGTATGCTTTTTTACTCTCTGGGTAACTGCAGTGTCTGTTTTGTTTAAGTCTTTGACCATATTCAGACAGTGCCCATTGATGATAGAATTTTTCCCTTTTTTAATTTCTCCAGATGTTTTGGGTTTCTAATACTGTGTTAAGAATGGAGCACATCCCTCAGTCAGGCTCCAGTTAAAGTTCATGAAATTAATGTTGCTTCAATCTTTGTTTGCCAAGAGTGCTCTTCTCAGTACCTGCAGTGTGGTTTGTTCATATGGGGTTGAATGTATTGATAACATGTTTATGAATGATTGAAAATTCTTTCTACTTGCTTCCAAATAACTGTAAGTGCTTCTTTCTACTCTTATATTGCAATCTTAATTAGTATTTGCATTCTACTGTCTGTCTGAATTGTCGGAACTGTTTTTGGCCACATTTTACTGCATACTGTACTAGTTCGGTTGTAGCATAGCTCAGTTCCAGGCTTGCTGTTTCTGGGTCTATTTTGTAACCTCTGAGCATTAAATTCAAGCCATCTTTGTTGGAAGGACTTCTGTCTGGGTCCCATCTAATTGAGGATGATTGGACTTGAGCTCAGAGAGTGCTTCCTTATTTGCTAGTTTGACTTAAAATGGTTATTTCTTACTGTACATAAGCCATGCATCTGTGCTTCTTGCATGTATAGCACCATCTTGCACTGCTATGTAGCGGTAGTTAGAATTGGTGGTTATAGTAGAAAACGCTTTGCTTGTTAATTTTTCCTCTTAGCACTTTGGTTATGGTCCTCCAGAGATTTTTACAGATCAGCTCTACTGACAGGTAGAACACTGAGCCTAACCTCAGAGGTTCATAGGTTCATACTAGGCTATCTGCCCGAGGGCATTTACAAGCCTAGCCCATAGTTTTGTGGCTTACGCCACCCCTTTAGTATGGGGAACTATACCCATTATTTTGCTGTGCCTCTGTTGAGCAGTGACACTGAGGTAATCCCTGGGGTATATCTGCGATCTCCCATCCATTGGTCAAGATTTCTCTTGAACAAGGCCAGCGAGGTGCTCTGCCTCACATATACCGGGATTTTATTCCACAGCATAGGGAGTCTTTGGGTGATGAATCTATCCCTCCAGCGCGTCCTATTAATAGCCGTGTCAAGGTTTAAGTCTCCCGCCCTTGTGGCTCTGACGGATCTAGATTTTTTGAGGTGAAGCATATTCATCAAATCTGGGTTTGACATGGCCTTGTATGTTAGGCAAAGGTCACCTCTGAGCAAGCGTGGCGACTGAATAGAGCTGGAGTTCTTTCAGTCGGGCAGCATAGGACAGATGTTTGAGACCCTTTATCCTTTTGGTGAGGAACTTTTGTGGCCTCTCCAGCTGCTGCAAGTGTCGGGTCAGATACATTCCGAATGGGGCATTGTACTCAATCATTGGTCTGATGAGTGATGAGTATAGGGAGACTATGACCTCCCTTGATCTAGATGAGAATCCCTTCATGATAAGGTGGGCAATGTAGAAGGTCTTCCTAACTACTTTAGCTACATGGGTGTCGAATGACAGACTACTATCAACCTGGGTCCCCAGGTCCCTGATAACTTCTTCTATGCTCAGTGGATTGCCACCTATTTGGTAGCTAGGGTAACCTTGTTTTTCCCGAAGGGTATGACTATGCATTTTTGGCATTTAACTTTAGGCCATGGCTCTGGCACCAGTTATCCGCTTCTGTGAGACCCTTCTGAAGGATATCTGTGTCAGATGTGTTTTCTACTATGGCTTCAGTTTGCAGTCATCTGCAAACTTTGTCAGCCATAACCCTCCTGTGTTTGCTTGTACTGGAAAAGTAGATGCCAAACAAGAGTGGGCCCAGGACTGAGCCCTGTGGTACACCACTTGTGACAGGCTTTGAGTCTGACATGGCACCAGCAACTCTGACCCTGTGGGTTCTGTCACTCAGCCAGTTTGCAACCCATCTTGTGATGTATGGGTTAACATTTAAGCTGATGAGTTTTTCAATGATACCCGAGTGGGGTATTGTATCGAAGGCCTTCGCCAGATCGAGGTAGGCTGTATGGACTGCCTTTCCCTCATCAATGGCTTTGGTGACTGTTTCGAAAAAGTCAACCAAGTTTAGAAGGCATGATCTGCCTTTGACAAAGCCAAACTGGGATGGATCCAAAGTCTGCAAATTCCCTATGTCTTTATTTATGAGGTCCATTATGATCCTCTCCATGGCTTTGCAGATAAGGCTTGTCAAGCTAATGGGCCGGTAATTTCCAGGGTCGGTGGAGGCACCGCCTTTGTGAAGTGGGACCACAGTTGCAGTGCGACACTCCCTGGGTACGTATCCAGAGGTAAGACTATGATTAAACAGCTGTCCTAGCTGTGGGTTTAATTCCTCGTTGAGTTCGTGGAGCACACAGCCGGGGACACCATCAGGTCCCATGGATGCTGTGTTTTTTGCTTTGGAGAGAGCAGTTCTCACTTGGGCGTTGGAGATGTTTGGGGGGCTGCAATCGCTTGGTATAGATATCTCTCCTTTTGGGGGGGAGAAGTTTGCACTGAACCTGTCAGCCAGTATGTTGGCAATGTCTGTAGGATCAGTAATCTTCACATCATTTTGAACTAGTTCTGAGCATATCTGGGAGGTTCCTCCCAGGTTTCTAACATAGCTAAAGAAGGCCTTATGATTGTCTTTTGAGTCTTTAGCTATTTTTCTCTCAAAATTTGCTTTGGATGATTTTATGAGAGCTCTTAGTTTTTACTTATAGTGATCAAGGGTGTCTTACCTTTTAAGGATTTTGCTCTATCTTGTAGTAGCTTCCTCCTTTTGTTGTAGAGTTTGTTTATGGCTGGGGTCCACCAGACTGGACGCTTGCCTTTGGTACAAAGAGTCTTTGTTTTGCTTGGGATTGCCTTATCCATGCAGTCCTGCAGGTGCTGGTAGAAGGCATTTGTAAGTGATTCAGCGGCTTGAGTACTGTTTTCCGCCGCTCGGGGCCTTAAAGGAGACCACACTAGTCTTTAGAAGTGTGAAGTCGGCTTCGAGAAGTTCTTTACTGTGGTCTTTTTATTTCAGGTGGGGTGGGATGAGGACCTTCAGCGAGATTAGTTTGTGATCTGATCTCACCAGTGAGGGGTATACTTCCGGTGTTAAACATTGTGCTCCCATGTTCGTGATGATGAGATCAAGTATGTTTTCTCCTCTTGTGGGATGGTGACTAGTTGTTCCATGGCATTTGAGTTTATGAATTCCAGGAACTTTTGGGCTAGGGTGTTTGGGCTTGAGTAGTGTTCCCAGTCTATATTAGGGTAATTGAAGTCACCTAGTATGATGGTGTTTGGTGATACATTTATCCCTCTAGTGTTTTCAGGAAGGCCATGTGAGGTTCCTGAGTTTGTGAGGGTGGCCTGTAACATGCTACAATTTGCAGAGCAGTCTTGCCTATGGTTAATTGCACCTGGATGGTCTCCGATGCATCGCGCGTTGCCACCAGTCTTGAGGTGTGGGTGTCTTTGATGAATATGGATACCCCCCCTCCTTTCTTGGTATTGTCCGGATTTTGGGGCCGGAACGCATGATAAGAGGTAAAACCTGATAGTGCTGGGGTGCTCTCAGGAGCCTTGAACCAGGTTTCTGTCACTGCACAGACATCGATGTTCTCCATACTGAGAAGGGCCTCGAGTGCGTGCATTTTGAGATTTAGACTTCTGGCATTGAGCAGCATTACCCTTAGTTTTTTCCTTTTTGTGTTCTAGGGTGGTAGGTTTAGAATTTGAGCCTTGCCTAAAAAGGCACTATGGGGTGGCAAGAGCCTTTGCCAATATCCGAATCCCAGGGTGACAGGTGCAAGCCGCCCTTGCGAAGCAGCGTGGCTTGTCCAGCATGTCATCCCAGGCAGACAGACATTGGATCCCCTTTGAATGACACCAGAGTTTAAGCCAATTGTTAAAGCTGATCATCTTATCTCTGTATTGTGGCATCATTCTTGGTGAAGGTAGGATACTGCTCAAGGTCAGGGTCATACCTGCCTGGGCTACATAATAAGAGAGCTCCTCAATGTCTCTTTTCATGTAGTCCAAGGAGGTACGCCTCAGGTCGCTTACACCAGCGTGGACAATGACTGAGTCGTATTTGTACCTGCTGTTGAGAGACCTGAGTGCTTATGCTATGTGGCGGATTCTAGCACCCGACAGGCAGCTTGCTGTGACCTTCTCCTTACTCAGTCTGGTGAGCGGGACGCCAGTGTGTCTGACTATGGAGTCACCAATGACTAGTGTGTCTGGCATTGTGTTTGGCCTTAAGGGCTGTGACTGATTGACACTCTGACTGTGAGGTCTATGTGTTGCAGGTGTTGTGTTCTGAGGTGGTGGTTGTTTGGGTGTCTGCTTTGGTGGCCTCTGCTGTTTTGGTAGATTTTTGATCAGAGCCGCCGAGTATGTCTTTGTGTGTTTATGTGTATGATTTGAGGTTGTGATGGTACTATGTGAGACTGGGTCTATAGTGTGTGTGGTAACCTTCTCCTCCTGACTGGTCTTGCCAGTCCTATGTTGAGAGAGCTCAGCCTCCAGTTTGGCCGTATAGTTGCATCTCTCGCATGTATTTGTGTTTTGTGGGAGGAGGAGAGGGTTGTTCAGGTACATGAGGCAATTGTAACATTGCCTCAATATTCCCAGGTTCACCAGCTGAGCAGGAGAGGACACTAGCAACTGATCCTCGACATGCTAGAAGGACTAGACAAAAACTTTAAAAGAGATTCCGGGGATGTGGGTGACCGAGAAATGGGGTTTTGCCTTTTGGGGTGCTATCTATAAGAGTGCCGTATCAAGGTAATAAGTACTGTAGGAGCAAGTGCTAGGTTTAACAGATAGAGAATAGTCTACTTGGAGTCAAGTAGAGATGATCTTTTTAGGTATTAGAGAAAGTGCTAGTAACAGGGATGCTTAAAGGTAAGATTGAAAAGAATGCACTCTGCAGTGTGCACTAGAGAAGTTAGATATGAAAGTAGGTAACTTGAGTTTTACCTGTTTAAAAAGTTAAGGTTTAGTGGAGAGTTACTATTTTTAAAACAGCAAGATGGACTGAAAGGGGTGGTTACTTTTGTATTTTGGTACTATGAAATACTGTAGGATGGCCAATAAATTTAAATAATTGAAGGGGTGGGATTTCAAAAGTGATGGTTTTGTGATTACTCACATAAGCCAGTGAAAGTAGAGAGAAATGAGATATATGGTCAGATTAACATAAGAGGCGGGCAACTAGAAAGACAGTGAAATTCTACTTGACTCAGAACAGAGAGAGCTGTGGTCTCTTTTGAAGTTTTAATATGCTGTTTAAAACAGAATGCAAGCAAAACACAAGATAAAGAAAACAAACTACAGTATTCAAAATATAGAAAGGCAATACAGAAATACAAAAAATAACAGCAAACTAACCTTTCCTTCACAGCAAAGTGTAGCAGAGTCTGGATGAGCCTTTCTGGTAAACACACCTCTCACCCACTATCCGTTCTTAAGTGCGACCTGTCGTCCTGACATTATAAATTTACCTAACACTGTGGATCTACAATTTCCCACAGTTTCTCCAGTCAGCTTGGTCGACATGGGCATCCTGAGACAGTGTTGTAACTGCCTAATGTTCACCGATAACCCTCTGCTCCTACACCACACAAACTCAACATGTGAGAGATGCAGCTATATTAACCCCGAGTACATTTTCATGGTGCCTCTGTGCTTACCTCTGTGTACACCATGAGAAGATTGAAATTGCAAGCTTTTACCCCCGAGTGCCTTCAACAGGCTAGAGAAACTTTAGTGCAGGTTTGTATTTGAGCTTCATGCAAAACACTCTGAAATCGTAACTTAACTTGTAATTTACCTTGTATAGTTACGATTCAGCATGTTATTAAATGCTGCTCACAGTACACTTTTACTTGAAAATCTGCTTTTAAGTTGTCAATAAAACAAGTGGTGGCAGCCAATCGGATTTTTGCAATCCACCCCACCACTTGCATAACACATCCACCCCCAACCTAATTTTCTTTTGTTTTCCCCAGATAAATTGAGGGTCCAGCAGCAGGTATTTCCTTTCTTTTTGCTGATATTTGGAGATTTACCTACTACTGGATCCCGCTATTTTATCTGGGCATGGATCACTGTTCGAGAGCCACACCAGTTTGTGGAATCTTATGAGCAGGTTCCCAGATTAATTCATCTTTTGCTTGGCCCGCGAACAGCTATTTTTTTTCAGGTAAGCTGTTGAGAATTGTGTGGTGTACTTATTTTCTTACTGTTACATTAAGGATAAAAACTGCCGTGGAGAAGAGACTGGAAACTGTCAAGTAGATATGACATCTGCACCCCACCACTCCGAGTCTGTCATGGAAGGGTCGCAGTGTCAGAAGGAAAGTTTTTAAAGTGTATATTCAAAAAGTGCACTTGCTGGTGGTCACAAAGTCAAGCCTCCTGAACATACTAAAAAGCTTTTGTTGCAGTGCACAGCTTTTGAAGCTAATCCGGTTAATTTGAAAATGTTAGCATTTGGGTAATAAGTTGTAAATGCTCTGTTTTTGCTTCCTATCTGAAAGTAAACTTAAGCCACACCTTCTGGTTACATGTTTTGTGATGCGTAAACTACAGTGTTTACTGTTGCAGTAGATCGTTATTTCAGTAACAATTTTCTTTCGTTCCACCTGCTGTTTTTGTTAGAAATGCTGGATTTTGGCAAAGTCATCAAATTCTTTTAGCAGTTGAAGAGGCTGTATGTCGTCCATAACCTTTTTCCACATGAAGTTGGGGTGTCACTTCGACCATGCAGCAACAAGTCTCACCAACTTCAAATACAGCTCCAGTGGTCAGGGCCACTATTAAAATGGTAGTAATAACTTGAGACGTTGATGAGGATATACATTTTTCTGAAGTAAAGTCTATAATTGTCATTAAGTAAAACTCACCACCTTTTCTATTAACTTAAAGTTTTAAGAGGGACAGAGCTAAAATTTGGTTCAATATCAATTCATGCCGAGCTCTGTAAAGCTTCACTGATATTTGTTTGATAACTTTTAGGATACAAGATTTAAAACAAATTGTTAAATCCTGACAGTAAGTCATTGAAGTTGCTTGTGACAGAACCATAATAGGAGGTTTTTAAGGTTAATCAGGGAAACGAAGGGCACACTGCATTACACATGCTGATGAAGGTTCGCCTCTGAGGTACTGTGGCTATGTACATCCTCCTTCATTCTGCCCCTCCTAAAAATAAGCTGAGACAGTAAATGAATGCTGGTTACTTGGGTTCTTTTCCTTTTATACCACCAGACTGGGTTGCAAGGATCTTTAGTAAGATTTTATAGGCAGGACAAATAGTTTTGATTCCTTTTTTTTTTAATATTGGCACAGAATCTGCATAATTTCTCTGGAATTTATGGATTGAGAATAAATTTCCTTTTCAGTACCCTGTATAGCCTTGCCTATGGAGACCCACCAGCATGAGTTTTCAGTAGCTGGAGCATACCATCTTTGTCTTCCTCTTTTTTTATCTTCTGCAAATGGCATTACCACCCCAGTCAATGTATTTGCCAATCTAGAGTTACTTTGCAGGCCGTCATGCATTGAAAATTACTTTTTTGTAATGGTGCCTTCAACCTTCCATTTGGATCTTGTCTGTTTGTACAGTAGATATGTTGGTTGCTGTAGTGATTTTAGCTATACATAATTACAAATGTCTTATGTCTATGGATGGAATAAACCTTTCTTGTTCTGTTTGTGGAAACCTTTTTAATACATAATAATTATTAGTTTGGACATAATTTAATATTTTCATGCTTTCTCCATTCCCAGTATTGACTCTACATGCTGCCTGCATTTGTCTATAATAACTGAGATTATCGAGCAGTGAACGCAAGGGGGGTTTAATTCACTTTTACGTTTATTTGACTGTTACAGTACATTTAGTGAACGTAAAAGTTAGTATACTAAAAGTTAGTCCAACTGAGCCAAAGACCCTTTTTCAGTGGATAACCGAGGGAAAAAGTTCCAAACATCACAAAAAACCCCACAAATTTCACAATTACATAAGAAAAGCTCCAATTTGCCACAAAATGCACAAATAAATACATAAATAAAACCTATAAATGTCGAATGCAGGCAAGCAAGAGGAGAAAGCTAGGAGGGGGTGGTGGTGTTGGGGGGCCGAGAGAGTCTGAAGGTGTAGCTATGGAAAAGAGCATTTTGTTGTCTTTTGATAATGTTGCCACTGTTTTTGGAGTGTTTATTTTTATTCTGTTGATAACCAGCACATTTTTGTCACTCACTGACCTTTATAATTCACTAGCTGCTATAAAATGAATGTATTATTTTCAATAGTCATCTAGGTAGAAGTCACTGCATTTGAGTCCCCTTAAATTGTAATTCTATTACTAATCTATTACTTCTTTGCTAACTTTGTTGTACAATACTGTGTGTTTTTTTTTGACAACTGTTATGAGTTGTACCTGAAAAGGATCTCTCATCCAGTGCACTTACGTGGTTAACAAATGCATACATAAATAAATATGCATATTAAGTTGATAGGTTAGTAATTTCCTGGGTCAGAAACAGCACCCTGCATTATGAATAGGAACTGTCACTGCACGTTGCCAAGAGTACAGCCAGGTATAGACCCATGGAATATAGTTATTTGAGAAGAATTTGTTTTATGCAATAGCATGTGATACAGTTAAAAAAGTTGTGGCTTATTTACTGTGTTTTTATTAAGTTATATATTTTTTATTATTATTATTAGAATACCAGATTGGCTAAATGTTTAGTTTGCTTAAGTCTGCAGGTTCATTTTTTTCAGAAATGAAAAGATATCTCCAGAAGCATGCATTGTCTGGCATAGGTGGTATTGAAGCGATACACCTGAAAGTGAGGGTGCATTCATTTCAGTTTCTGAAATCAAAGCTATGCCTATCTGTTGCCACATTCCCAGTTTATACCTTTCAGTAGCCTTGTAAAATATATTGTTAGAGGTTTAGCACTGTTATGTTTAATGTTGTACAATAAGGATTATACGATGACTGCCCATTAATATTCAAAAATGAGCATGCTGATTGGTCAGCCCAACCAGTGTGCCCATTGTAAATCTGAGCATATACCAAGGGAAAAAGGTCCGGTTGACTGCACTTTTTTCCATTAGTATATCTTGTAATTTTTTTTTTACTTTTCTTTCTTTTTACATTAGCTCCCCCCTTTGACTCCTTATGGCCATTGCCGAAAGGGCACATGTAGATGGAAAAGACATAGGTAAGGCAGACTGCTGACATTGCATGGAACTGGGAGTCATTGCTGCTACCAGCAGTCTGAGTGGGTAGTCAGGACCTGTATGGGACACTTCAGATGCCCATGAGCTGAAGGCCCATGCCTGTCCTTGGCATATTAGTGGAGTGGCGGTCCTTATCCTGCTTTTTCCCTTCACTTGTAGCCTCTCTGTTCCCCCTTGGTAGTTACCGGCCTAATGCACCAAGGCCAGGAAGGTTCCTCTTCAGAGATTTGTGCTGCTCTTGTGTTAGTGGGTGCATCACGGGGGGCATACCCAGCCAGCATAGATCTTATGATCCGCCTGGATTGCAGTTGGGAACTTGGAGACTCTTCAGCTCAGTCCCATAGTGCTGGTGTCCTAGGTAAGCATGACCTCAAGGGTGCCTCTGTGATGCATTGTTTCCCTCCGGGAAAGGACACTTGAAAAAGACAAAGCCTGGGTCAGTCTTGGTCTTTTCACATGCTGTCTTGGAGTGGCTCTCCACTCAGTTTCCCTTCCTTCAGGTGCTGTAAATGTACGTAGGTCAGGGCAAGAGGCTTTACATTAGCTCCACCCTTTGACTCCTTATGGCCATTGCTAAGGTATTTGCTATAATACCTGACTTGTGCATTGTAGGCCAGCTCATGGAATTGGGCATAAACCCTTATGTCATGTGGCTCTCAGATAGGACCCAAGAAGTTAAGATAGGGGAGTCTACCTTCATAAAAGAGGTCAGTAACTCGCTGTCTGTGATAAGTGCACCACCATGGTTAGCATACAAATAAATAAATAAATAAATACATTATGGTGAAATGTTCCACTTGGTGAATATAATGATTTAATAATGTAATATGGTTTAAAGATTATTGTGACTTGTAATTATTTTAAATCATTGACATTTGTTAAAGATTGTTGTTCTGTCAATGATAGCCTTTCAGGTATAAACACAGCACTAATTGTTGGAATATTATGATAATTATAGCTTTAGGCTTTTGTGCTTCACTCATCCATTTTTGTTTGTATGCCAAAATGTGATCACTGCTGATTCTTACCAAGGAATTCAATTTATTTGTATTGTAGTCAGTGAACAGATAATTTTTTTTAGGGAAAGATATTGGCTCAGCTGTTCCCTGCAAAGTAACTTATGAGAAATACAAGCTTGGTGTTTGGCATGAAATTGCATTACAGGTGCGATTAGATTGCTTAAGTGCATGTTTCGTTTTGGTGCATGTACATACCAGTAAATGTTACTGAAGGGTCATCTGATGAAAAATTTCATTCTGGCACGTGTGCATGCCTCGTATTATTGAACAGGTCTCTTGGGGGAATGCTTCATTTGGTGGTTCCACATAATAGCAAATGTTACTGAAGGGTCATTTGGTGAAATGTTTCATTTTGTTGATTGTGCATACCTCACTATTTTACTGAAGTGGTTGCTTGGGAGAATGTCTCATGCTGGTGCATGTGTATACCTGGACATATAATGAAGAGGTTGCTTGAGGAAATGCTTCATTGTGCATCAGGGATGTTATTGTGTATACATGGTCAGACTGCTGAAATGAAGACAAACTGTGTGGGATCTAATGTTTTGAGGTTGCCAGTGTCCTTATTAATGAGGTCCATGATAATCCGTTGCTATGATAACCCTCTGCTATTATTGTAGGGGTCCCTTGGGTCAATGTTTTATTTTGGTGAATGTTCATACCAGAAACTGTTACTGAAGGGTCATTTGGGGAAATATTTCATTCTGGTGCTTGTGCATACTTCAACATTTTATTGTAGGAGTCACTTGGGTGAATGTTTCATTTTGCTGCATGTACATACCAGGAAGTGTTACATAAGGGTCATTCAGGGAAATGCTTCATGTTGATGCTTGTACATACTGCAACATTTTACTGTAGGGTCCCTTGTAAGGCAATGGGGGGAATAAACTGTTAGATGTGTAATATTTTTTTCTAGTACATTTGTTTTTTTTTTTTTTTGGGGGGGTGCTGATTTTGTGGCAGTGCTCAGCCAGACATTTTGTACAATATTTCTGCTTTTTTACCTTGTGTCTTATTCTAATGACAGGGATGGTTAGGTGGGATACAATGAATGACTCCTTGCTGGATTAATTGTTATACCAATTAAGCATATAATTTAAACATTTTCTGATTTTATTTCTGATTCTACTGAGTGGTTGTCTGATTGACATCAATGCTATTACTTGTGGACTACTACTAGCATAGAGCTACTGTGTAGTTTGGGCAATATGCATAGCTCTGTGGGTCATATGTTGAATTTAGGTGGGAGGAAGTGCTCAGTAATATATAAGGGTTATACTGCTTTTAGTGAATTACTGTGGTCTTCTCCTAACAGATGGCAATGACTCTGTGTTACATAAAACCTGCACCAGGAATATAATGAATGCCTAATCAACAGGTTTTGTGCAGCAATTATCACCTTTGTCTAAACATGAAGAACCTTGAAATAATGAAATGCAGGTCATTATCACATTTGAACAATAACTGCAGTTAGCGTAACACTCGGTCATTCTCACTTGTCAGGTGAAACTTCAGCAGCTCCACTGTTATTCACATAAGTAGAGGTCATTATCACATTTTTGAATGCACAGACCACTATGTGGTATGGTTTTTCTAAGTTTATTAAAAATGTTAGAATTTTGTATTTCAAACTGGATTTTTCCCCTTTGTGTATGTGTGTGTGTGTATGTATATATATATATATATATATATATATATATATATATGTGTGTGTGTATAAGGAATGGCTTAGTAATACAGAACTTGATCCCTTAGGTCCATTGCTGAATGGACACATGTAAAGAGAAAAGGCATAGGTAAGGCAGACTGCTGACACTGAAGGAGGTAGTGAGACCCTAGTGGTATCAGCTGTCTGAGTGGGTAGCCAGCACAGCTGTTGGACAGATCAGATGGCCTTGCCTGCCACTGAAGTCCCATGCCTGTTCTGGGTTCAATACTGGAGTGGCCGTCCTTACCTTGCTTTTTCTCTTTACATGTACCCATTCAGCAGTATGTTAGCTACACCAAGAATGTGTACATTTACAATCATATGTGCCTACATGGTAAAACAAATGGGTCTGAATGCTGCGCACATGTGCAGATACCAGTTTTTATAGGAACCGGTTATGAAATTATGATTTTTTTCATATTTTGGTAAATAACTTTGCAGGGGAGCATCTGAATGTGCTATATAATACCTCATTTTAAAGACAGTATTGGTAGTTCCAACATGATAAAAGAACTGTGCCTGTATGTTGTACACATGTACAGATATCAAAGTGTTTCGGACTTGGTTATGGAAATTATGATTTTTTTTTCATATTTTGGTAAATAGCTTTGCAAGGGAGCATGTCAGTGTGCCAAGTAATACCTCATTTTGAAGAAAGTGTTACTCCTTACAACATGGTAAAAGAAGTGTCTGTTCACTGTACACATGTACATATATCACAGTTTGTTTAGTCTTGTAGGATTATGAAAATTATACATTTCCAATACTTATTATTATGCCCATATCTTTGCAAGGGGCATTGTGATGAGACAAATGATGCATCATTTTGAAGCTGATATTGAGACACACTACTTCTATACTGATATGTAGCCTCTGTCTGTTACAGGTGATGAGATATTATGCTTTGTTTATCAATTATGAGAAATATTATATTAATCAGATTTCTGTGACTATCTCCGTAAAGGAGCATCACACAGTAATGGTTAAGGTATCATTTTAAATCTGACATTCATACAAACAAATTAAACACAAATTGTATGGGTCTACATGATACATTTTCCAAGATATTGTGCTTTGATTTTCAAAAAGGTAAAAAATATGCACAATATCAGAATTCCTTGCCAAATATTTAATAATGACTTTGATGCACACTGTTAACATTTACACTCATGGAAAGGTCGGTGTCTGCTGAACAACTTTCACCTTTACATTTTTAGTCTAGCTCTTATAGTTAGAGTTATGAACATTTGTTTTCTGTATGGTATTAGAAATGGATTTTCTGAAAATGATTTCAGGCTGCACTGTTGTTCCTATGGTGGAATTAAGCAGCCAGCTTTTTCTGAGCTGCTCCAGAGTTGAATGAGTTAAGAACCTTGAATCCATGCTCTCTCACACACCAGTCAGTACATATGACAGTGAGTGGGTCATCAGCATGCACACCTCACCTCCTACTCCACCCAAACCCACATTCCACATACCTCCATATGCGGAGGTACTCACCAGAAACATGCCTAAAGACCAGAGACCACCGAAACACAAGCACACTACACATAATACTTCCTTTGCAGAACACAGTACACATAATAGCTCACATACCAGTGTCTCACTTGTCAAGCCATTAAGGTAGAACTCAAAACCAAACATATTAATCGTAGGTGATTCCATTGTGAGACACAAATGTCCCTCTCACCAGGCTGGATAAGGAGAAGGTCACAGTCAGGTGTCTGTCAGGTGCCAGCATCCATGCCACACATGCACTCAGTACTCTCAACAACAGGTACTGTTATGACTCTGTCATAGTTCATGTTGGTGTGAATGACTTGAGATGCACGTCTCTGGACTATATGAATAGAGACATGATTGAGCTCTCAGCTCAGAATGCGAGTCTCAAGCTGGTATGTCCCTAGCCGTAAGCAGCATTTTACCTACACCTAGGTTGATGGCTCAGTACAAACAGAAAATTATTGATTTCAATAACTGGCTTAGTTTCTGATGTCATTCCAAGGGGATACAGTGTCTGTCAGCCTGGGATGACATGACTGACGGACCTCAATGCTTTGCCAGAGATGGTCTTCATCTGTCAACCCTGGGATTTCACCACCCCTTACCTTTTTTAGGCAGTGTTTCAAGGACAAAATTCCCAATGTAAGAACTCCATCTAAGAACAACCTCAAGGTTTTGCTGCTAAACGCTAGGAGTCTTAACATGAAGTTTGCATTCACTGTAAGCAGTCCTTACCTTGGAAGCCATAGACATTTGTGCAGTCATGGAGACCTGGTTCAAGGCTGTGGAGAACTCCCCAGCAATATCAGGCTACACCTCCTTCCACACATTGAGACCACAAACTGAGGGCATGAAAACTAAAGGAGGCAGTGTATCAATATTCATTAAATATAAATACTCCTCCTGATTGATTAGACAGCATGATTCCCTGGAGATACGTCAGGTACAATTAACTGTTGGTAGGGCACCTATTCAAGTCATTGCCAACTACAGGACCCCCTCCATGAATCAGGACACCGACTTTTCCTATTTGGATCTTCTTGACTTTATCAAGATAATCAGAACACCATGGTTTTGGCTGACTTTAACTACCCATCCATTCAATGGGGAAATTAATCATGTGAAAACTCACTTTCCCAAAGGTTTCTCATTTTCATTAAATCCAGTGCCCTGGCCCAGCTAGCTGACACCCCAACAAGGGGTGCCGACATCCTGGATCTGGTGCTTACCAATATGGGGGACCACTGTAGCACCCACATTGTGAGGTATTCCCTGGTGTGATCTGATCATAAATCCGTCTCATTGTAAGGTACTATCACACCTGACCCCCTCAGCACCAACTAAACTAAAAACCTTCTCCAAAGCATATTATAATCTCTTATGGGAT
The DNA here is from genome assembly GCF_019279795.1 of Protopterus annectens. NCBI lineage: Eukaryota > Metazoa > Chordata > Ceratodontiformes > Protopteridae > Protopterus > Protopterus annectens. Next base: position 326,841,975 of record NC_056748.1, read on the forward strand.
GGTATAAATAGCTTCACAGCACCCCCCCTCCCCCCCCCCAGATACAGCTGGCAACTATGCCAATTTCTACACAAATGCTTTATACAAACACCTGAAAAACTGCATTGATTCTGACATACCTGATAGGATCAAAACACGCTCCTCAAGGAAGAGGAGACCTGTCTGGTGGGCAACTGCCATTAACAGCCTTTACAATAAAAGGAAGAAATTGCTGTCAAAGAGTAAGAGGGAGCGAGCCCTAAACTGGAAACACTCCCTCCTCAACTTAAACAAGAAAATAAGACTTCCTCTGAAGTAATCCAAAGCTAACGATGACTCCAAATTAGCTTCCTCAACTAAGGGCAACCATAAGGTGTTCTTTTCTTTCATCTGTAACGTAAAAGAAAAGGCCCAGATTTGTGCCATGCTGGTTGTTAATGATACTACATGTATTGAGCATGTGGACATTGCTAACCTGCTAGCCGACAGGTTCTATGAAAACCTCACTCTCCTGTCCCCGCAACACTTATTCCAAGGCATCCCTACCACCTGTCCTCTACCATGTATCCCTAAAGAGCAGGTCATGAATGGCCACTCTAAGGTCAAAAACACAGCATCCATGGGACCTGATAACATCCTAGGCTGTGTCCTACATAGGCTCAAACAAGAATTAGCAATGCCATTGGGTACTCTCTTCAATCACAGTTTAAGAACTGGCTTCATCCCAGCTGAATGGAAAAAGGCCACCATTATCCCCTTGCACAAAGGTGGTGCTTCCACTTACCCAGAGAACTACATCTATGTTAGTCTGACTAGCTTTATCTGCAAGGCCATGGAGAGAATCATCATGGATCTTATCAACAAATATATTGGTAAACTCCCGATACTTGACCCTACTCAATTTGTATTTGTCAAAGGGAGATCATGCTTGTTAAACCTGGTGGCCTTCTTCGAGACAGTCACCAAGGCCCTTGATGAGGGGAAATCTGTGCATACATCCTACCTAGACTTAGCCAAGGCTTTTGACATTATCCCCCACTCAGGCATAATTGACAAACTCACCTAGCTAGGTATCAACCTGTATATCATTAGATGGGTTGTTAACTGGCTCACTGATAAAACCCATATAGTCACAATAGGGAAATCCACCTGTAACCAGTGGTGTTTCACAGGAATCAGTCTTGGGACCTCTACTGCTTGGAATGTATTTCTCCGAAGTGCAAGTTCAAACTAAAGGTCTGTGGCTGACAATGTACAAATGACCGGTGCCAAATTCATGGCCTTAAACTCAATGCAAAAAATGTATTATCATCCCTTTAGGTAAGAGTGATGTTCCTGCTAACTACCACATCAATAACACCTTAAGAACACACTCAGTGGTGATAGAACTGGGCACACAGGTTGACAGCAACCTTACCTTTGATCACCATGTGTCCAAAGTAGTAAGAAGGGTATTCTATATTGGTTATCTCATAAATAAAGGCATTGCTTCCAGAAAAAAAAAAGTTATAACCTCCTTGTATTCTTCCCTCCTCAGGTCAATAATGGGGTACAATGCACCTTTTAGTATGTACCTTTCCAAGCACCTGCAGCAATTGGAGAGACCACAAAGATTCCTCACAAGGAAAATTCAAGGTCTTCGGTGTCTGTCCTATGAGGATCATCTGAAATCACTGTCACTTTATTGTTTCATACAGACTACTCAAAGGTGATCTCTGCTTTGCATATAAGGCAGTCTTTAACCCTGCTTTATTGGAAATGCTGCATATCCGTAAGTCAAATGGTACATGGGTTACTTGCTCTAAATGGCCTTAACCTGATATGTGATATTAATAGAACCTGCTGGAGGGACAGGTTTGTCTCCCAGAGGTTGCCACACCTTTGGAACAGACTCCTGCTTTATGTCAAACAGACCACCTCACTGGCCATCTTCAAACGCAGTCTGGACGATTGGATGGGTAATAGTAAATTCACCCCAGGTGTTCCACCTATGTCCCTCTTGGACAGGGTTGATAGGTGCTGATCTTGGAAGTAAGGATAAAACTTGGCTAGCCTTGTAAGGGTCCTAGGGTCATTAGCCTAGTAACCTCCTATGATCTACTTCTGGTTTAATTTCCATTCCCATTTTTTGCAAAATGCTTCTGCTGAACTTGGCAACCATGTGTTAGATTTCATGGTTTAGGACTTTCACTGTTTGGATCTGATGATGTCAACAAATATGTATACAGGCTCACTATTGTAGATCTATTCCTGCTTCTTTCCAGCCCCTGCTATCAAGCACGCTTTAACGTACTTTAGCGCGGAGTTGCCACTAAAGCAGCATCGGGCAGCGCCGGTTAAACAAGGTTAAACTCTTTCTGGCTCCAGAAAGTCTGTTCTTCAATTTTTCCCTTAGAACTGCTCTGTTAGGAACCTAAACAGTTTACACCTACACTAAAAAGTGCAGCACTTGTTCCAAATAGCTTTTTCTTCTCAAAAAGCTCAGCACTTGTCTTATAAGCATATCCCTTGTCTTATAAGCATTCTCTTTGCAGGTCAAGCACTCCTATATTATACAAATCTCTCACTAGCAAAACCCCCAGGAGTGCCCACTTCCCTGCTAAGCCCACTACTTTTCTGTCTCATACCAACTCATAATTCTTTCTAGCATGTCGAAGGGTCAGATGCTGGCGTCCTCTCCTGCCCAGTTGGTGAATCTGGGAATTCTGAGACAATGTTACAATTGCCTCATGTACATGGACAACCCTCTCCTCCTCCCACGTAACACTAACACTTGTGAGAGATGCAGCTATTTAGCCAGACTGGAGGCTGAGCTCTCTCAACTCAGGACTGGCAAGACCAGGCAGGAGGAGAAGGCAACTACACACACCACAATACCAGTCTCACATAACTCAACCACACCACTGAATTAAACACATAAACACACTAAGACATACTCGGAGGCTCTGAGTAAAAATTTACCTAAACAGCAGAGGCCTCCAAAGCAGACACCCAAGCAACTGCAAACTCAATACACCACGCAAACAACACATAAACAACAAAATCAGTGTACAAAGCAGTCACTGCCCTTAAGGCTAAATACAAAACCAAACATACTTGTCATAGGTGACTCCATAGTCAGACACACTGACTTCCCGCTCACCAGCCTGAGTAAGGAGAAGGTCACAGTAAGCTGCCTGTCGGGCGCTAGAATCCGCCACATAACGCAAGCAATCAGGTCTCTCAACAGCAGGTACAAGTACGACTCAGTCATTGTCCACGCTGGTGTCAACGACCTGAGACGTACCTCCTTGGACTACATGAAAAGAGACATTGAGGAGCTCTCTGATTATGTAGCCCAGGCAGGTATGACCCTGACCTTGAGCAGTATCCTACCTTCACCTAGAATGATGCCACAATACAGTGATAAGATGATCAGCTTTAATAATTGGCTTAAATTCTGGTGTCATTCAAAGGGGATCCAATGTCTGTCTGCCTGGGATGACATGCTGCTTCGCAAGGGACTGCTTGCACCTGTCACCCCTAGGCTTCCGGATATTGGCAAAGGCTCTTGCCACCCCCATAGTGCCTTTTTTAGGCAAGGCTCAAATTCTAAACCTACCACCCTAGAACACAAAAAAGGAAAAAAACTAAGGGTAATGCTGCTCAATGCCAGAAGTCTCAATCTCAAGATGCATGCACTGGAGGCCCTTCTCAGTATGGAGAACATCGATGTCTGTGCTGTGACAGAAACCTGGTTCAAGGCTCCTGAGAGCACCCCAGTACTATCAGGTTTCACCTCATATCATGCGTTCCGGCCCCAAAATCCGGACAACACCAAGAAAGGAGGGGGGGTGTCCATATTCATAAAGGACACCCACACCTCAAGGTTGGTGGCAATGCACGATGCATCAGAGACCATCCAGGTGCAATTAACCATAGGCAAGACTGCTCTGCAATTTGTAGCATGTTACAGGCCACCCTCTCAAACTCAGGAACCTCACATGGCCTTCCTGAAAACATTGGAGGGGATAAATGTATCTCCAAACACCATCATACTAGGTGACTTCAACTACCCTAATATAGACTGGGAACACTACTCAAGCCCAAACACTCTAGCCCAAAGGTTCCTGGAGTTCATAAACTCAAATGCCATGGAACAACTAGTCACCATCCCCACAAGAGGAGAAAACATACTTGATCTCATCATCTCGAACATGGGATCACAATGTTCAACACCGGAAGTATACCCCTCACTGGTGAGATCAGATCATAAACTAATCTCGCTGGAGGTCCTCATCCCGCCCCCACCTGCAATACAAAAGACCACAGTGAAAAACTTCTCAAAAGCCGACTTCACACTTCTAAAAACTAGTGTGGTCTCCTTTAAGGCCCCTGAGCCAGTGGTAAACTTACTCAAACCGCTGAATCACTTACAAATGCCTTCTACCAGCACCTACAGGACTGCATGGATCAGGCAATCCCAAACAAAACTAAGACTCTTTGCACCAAAGGCAAGCATCCAGTCTGGTGGACCCCAGCCATAAACAAGCTCTACAACAAAAGGAGGAAGCTACTACAAGATAGAGCAAAATCCTCGAAAGGTAAGACACCTTTGATCATTATAAGTAAAAAACTAAGAGCTCTCATAAAATCATCCAAGGCAAATTTTGAGAGAAAAATCGCCAAGGACTCAAAAGACAATCATAAGGCCTTCTTTAGCTATGTTAGAAACCTAGGAGGAAACTCCCAGATATGCTCAGAATTAGTTCAAAATGATGTGAAGATTACTGAACCTACACACATTGCCAACATACTGGCTGACAGGTTCAGTGCAAACTCCCCCCCCCCAAAAGGAGAGATATCTATACAGAGGATTGTAGCCCCCCAAACATCTCCAACGCCCAGGTGAGAACTGCTCTCTCCAAAGCAAAAAACACAGCATCCATGGTAACCGGATGGTGTCCCCGGCTGTGTGCTCCACGAACTCAATGAGGAATTAAACCCGCAGTTAGGACAGCTGTTTAATCTTAGCCTCACCTCAGGATACGTACCCAAGGAGTGGCGCACGGCGACTGTGGTCCCACTTCACAAGGGCGGAGCCTCCACCGACCCTGGAAATTACCGTCCCATTAGCTTGACAAGCCTTATCTGCAAAGCCATGGAGAGGATCATAATGGAACTCATAAATAAAGACATAGGGAACTTGCAGACTTTGGATCCAACCCAGTTTGGCTTTGTCAAAGGCAGATCATGCCTTTTAAACTTGGTTGACTTTTTCGAGACAGTCACCAAGGCCATTGATGAGGGAAAGGCAGTCCATACAGCCTACCTTGACCTGGCAAAGGCCTTTGACACAATACCCCACTCAGGTATCATCGAAAAACTCATCAGCTTGAATGTAAACCCATACATCACAAGATGGGTTGCAAACTGGCTAAGTGACAGAACCCACAGGGTCAGAGTTGCTGGAGCCATGTCAGACTCAAAGCCTGTCACAAGTGGTGTCCCACAGGGCTCAGTTCTGGGTCCACTCTTGTTCGGCATCTACTTTTCTGAAGTACAAGCAAATGCAGGAGGGTTATGGCTGACAAAGTTTGCAGATGACTGCAAACTGGGCCCCATAGTCGAAAACACATCTGACACAGATATCCTTCAGAAGGGCCTCACAGAAACGGATAACTGGTGCCAGAGCCATGGCCTAAAGTTAAATGCCAAGAAATGCATAGTCATACCCTTCGGGAAAAACAAGGTTACCCCTAGCTACCATATAGGTGGCAATCCACTGAGCACAGAAAAAGTCATCAGGGATCTGGGGACCCAGGTTGACAGTAGCCTTCGTTTGACACTCATGTTGCTAAAGTAGTTAGGAAAACCTTCTACATTGCCCACCTGATCATGAAGGGATTCACATTTAGATCAAGGGAGGTCATCGTCCCCCTGTACTCATCACTCATTAGACCTATGATTGAGTACAATGCCCCATTCGGAATGTATCTGACCCGACACCTGCAGCAGCTGGAAAGGCCCCAAAAGTTCCTCACCAAAAGGATAAAGGGTCTCAAAATATGTCTTATGCTGCCCGACTGAAAGAACTCCAGCTCTATTCAGTCTCATACCGCTTGCTCAGAGGTGATCTGTGCCTGACATATAAGGCCATGTCAAACCCAGATTTGATGAATATGCTTCACCTCAAAAAATCTAGATCCCTCAGAACCACAAGGGCAGGAGACTTAAACCTTGACACGGTTATTAATAGAACGTGCTGGAGGGACAGATTCATCACCCAGAGACTCCCTATGCTGTGGAACAAAATCCCGGTACATGTGAGGCAGAGCACCTCGCTGGCCTTGTTCAAGAGGAATCTTGACCAATGGATGGGAGATCGCAGATATACCCCAGGGATTACTTCAGTGTCACTGCTTGACAGAGGCACAGCAAAATAATAGGCATAGTTTTATTCAAACTAAAGGGGTGGCGAAAGCCAAATAACTATGGGCTAGGCTTATAAATGCCCTTGGGCAGATAGCCTAGTATGAACCTATGAACCTATGAACCTAAGTCTGTTTTTAGAAGTGTTACTGTTTTCCTGCTGTAAACATTGCGTTTGCATGTTTATCAAGACCATGTGTCATTCTTATGTAATCAGAGACTGTTTTAACCATCTGTAGTTGTGCCTTCAGATTGTCATCTAGTGAACTATACAATTTTAAGTTCTCCACAAAAAGAGATGAGATGTGTTTAACCAAAACTGGTTTCTGGAAGTTAAGCTGTAACCATAACTTAGTCTTTTAAATAAGTAGTTTAATGGGTTATTGGCAGGACAAAAAGCACTGGTGATTGAAAAAAAAATCATATCCTTCTTTGAGTTTTTATCCTTGGGGTAATGATTTGCCTTTTATTATGGCTCCATTCCAAAGTGGTTTGCCACTGTTTCATAGTACAGCAATGAAATTGATCAGTGTAGGGTGTATTTTATACATCCATAAGCATTCCATAGTCCATGGATGTGGGATGCTTTTAATGTGTTTTTTTGTAAATTATTCTTGCCATAGTTAGATTCTCCCTCTTTTTACAGCTCTTTATTACAGCTTTTAAACTGGACGATTCTTCGCTCCATATGACTTTATTGCCTTTTTGTTCTGTAGCCACGACTGAATGTTTTTCTAGATGGCTATAAACTCTGTCTACATTCATATCAGTATAAAATGTATATGTTGTCAGAAGGCAAGTTATTGCTCTGTAGTTCTTAAAATGGCTTGCAAGTTCACTCTTAAGGTGAAAGAGAGTATGTTTTTTTCTTACGGTTGACCAGACTGGTGTGCATGTAAGTATTTTTTTCCTCAGAGTTAAATATTTGTGTAAGATGTTAACACTTTTAGCCAGACATTGGGTACTACATTTGGACATGGCATTTCCAGTTAGGAACTTTTCATAATTTTGTCTTAGTTTTTCTGGCTGTTACTTCTTCCCATTTCATATCCTCTATATTTGAACTTCTGTTTCTTTTAACTCTTTTTATTCTTTTGGCATCTTTGTTAAGTTCAACAGGGTTTTCATAACTGTTTCTCCGAAATAATACCTATTTTTTCTTTTTTGTGGTTTTCCTGTTGCTTGTGCTTAGTTTCATAATTCTGTATAAAAGAAAAGTTCAAATGAACATTTCTGGAAAAATGAATGCTAGATAACAGCAGTATAGTACAAAATCTGTTTAATGATGAATCAGTACTCCCACCTCATAACAGACCCTAGGTTTCACAGTCTAGCTTTTTCAATGTTGAGAGACCATTAGATATCTTGGTAAAATCACATGACAGGAAATGAGACCTCAGTATATAGAAAACACTTCAGCAAATATTCACTGTTGCTTATGACAGTTGTCATCCTACTCACAAGAAGAATTTTCCATATTCCCAATTTCTATTGATGCATACAATTTGTAATTCAGAAACAAGTTATCAGAATGGAAGCTGTGGCTTCAGAGCAGAGATTTTTGATGAGGGACTGTGTTCAAAACATGATTGTACAGGTTAAAGAAGCAGCTGCTACTTCTGATAGAGAAAATTTACTGATATAATAGGGCATGAATCAAACAGAGGTGAAAAAACCCTATCGGCTTTATTACCACTTATGACTCCAGCAGTTGGCATATCAATGAAGTCATAAAGAAACACTAGCATCTTGTTTCAAATGACAGTTTTTTCAGGACTTTGCTGTCATAGAGGCAGAATTTGGGGCAATACCTGTCACATTTTAGATCTAAAAGAATGTATACTCATCCAGATCATACTCACTTAATGGCTGTTTACCATGTTGGAATTGTTAATTTTGCGAAGTGGTTTGTACAACCAGTTTTTCTAAGACCTTCGTAATCCACACACTCATTACTTGTAGTAATGATTGGATTATTTATTTGTCTGTTTGTATATATAGATCTTTTTATGTGGGACAGACCTCCCTTCCTTGGAAAGTGAGAAACGGTAGATTTAAGTGACATTAGGTGCCACAAGGACAGGAATGCTCATTTCATACATAGTAACACTCATACCACAGCTCATTTTACTTTTATCGATATAGACAAGGTTTCTGGACCATTTATCACAAAAGAACATTGTTTGTTGGATTATAAAGAAAAAAGATGAGTCTTTTCTTTTCTGTATATTATTTAAACCAGGGTGAATGAGAAACTCTATGGTGTTTTCTAGTGGCTTTCAGTATGAACTCTAGGTGTTAGTGTTTGATGGTTTTATAAGTATGTTTGTTTCTTAAAATAATAGTAAGTTGGTTTGGGGTATATATTTCTTTTCCTTTTCTCTACCCAACCCTCCCCCTTTCCCCGCTTTCAGTTTGTCTTCCCTATAAGAGATTTAGTTAAAAATTATCATGGACTTGCAGCTTAACACATTTATGTTCATATATTTTTCCTTTAGTTTGCATTGAAATAACATCATCTGTCATTCCGCAGGCACCAAGCGAAAACTGTATTTTTTGATTTGCGTAAATCTGCTACCACTTGAGCTAGTCTACACGTGATGATCAAAGTAGATGGTGAGACTCACTAACCTCCCTCCCTTAACACTCTCTCAGTCCGTTCCTTCTCCTTCATTGTGGTTCTATCAACAATCTCACTGGACATCATGCAGAGAACAGATTACCTCCTTTTCTATTACCAGCTTTCTAGCACATTGGTGTCCTAAGCCAGTGTAAGAACTGTCTCATACTCACTAAAAATGAACTAATCATCCTAGCCAGTTCTGTCTGTAAAAGGTATAAATACCAAGTAAATTTGTTGGCATGTCTTTTCTAGCCTGGGGCAAGCAGTGAGCATTACACTGTCGTACCTGCACCCATATGAGTGTAACATCCTCATAAGGGCAATACAAAATTACAAAAATTCACTATCCTAGTCTCCTTTACCTCTTAAGACTAGGCATCAGTGAACCCCCCCCATACACTCGCTATAAACATCATTTTATCAGTATGTGATCAAAAACCTACCACTCCTATATCTTGTACATGTAAGACCACTTCTGGAAACATCTATGCAATTGCTGATTCCATTGTTACAGAGATGTACTCCATGCTTACTTGGCCAGTCAAGTATAGGGTTACACTTAACTGATTCTTAAGAGCTAGAATTGCATACTTTTTAAGGGCTGTGAGGACTCTTTCCAGCAGTAAAGTAACGGTAGTCCATGTGGAAGTAAATGCCTTGACATGAAAATCTTTGAAGGACTTGCATGTATAAAGGCTGAATCTTGCTATGCAAACTTCAATAAAGGGTAAAAACCTGGTTCTCATTGGTAACCTCTCTTCACTGAAAAAGGTTCATAAATTCAACAGAAAGGTAATCATGTTCAGCTGTTGTCCAAGTAGCTGGCTGTCATTCCAGTGAAATCTAGCTTGTGTTGCCCTGGGAATGAAATTATCTACAGTTCAACTTGCTTTGCAAAGGACAGTCTACACCTCTCGTTCAAGAGTTTCTACATACTGGCTATGCCCTTACTACCACCACTGTGCCTTTTTAGGCAGAGTTTATTTAATGAACATCTCAGCCTAACAAAAAATTGATTCCCAGACTGGACAACTTCAAGATGGTCCTTGTTATTGCCAGGAAACTTGATCTGGAATGCTTTTACATCTGGAATGTGTCCATGTTAGTGTTATTATTGAGGCATGATTCAAACTTAAACAGCATCACCTTGTTCCTGAGTTTTCTGACTACTACACCTTTAAACCAACTGCTAACTGCAGTAGAGTCCCCATGTTCATCAGTTAAACTGTCCATTCAAAGGTGATATCAGAGACTGCCCTAATGAATTAATTCATATAATTCTAGCTCATTTTACATAAGTCAAACTTCCAGCTTGTTATTGATCTCCATCCATGGCCTAACTCAATGATGAAAATGTCCTGGAATTCCTTAAAAAATGTTCTATAAGCAGTGACTCATTAATTCTTGGCAACTTCATCTGTCCCTCCATAGATTGGAATGCCTGCACTACCAATGTAGGGAATGTGCAACACTTCTTGGATTGGATTAACAAGAACTCCCTGGGTCAATTTGCCGTCAGTCCCTCTAGGGGTGGAAACGTTCTCGATAGTTCCAGCCTATTCCCTCTCCTTGATCAGTCCCTTATTAGTTAAGTCAGAGTATCTTCTGGTTACCTTTACCTTCAGGTCATCCACTCCCCAGCTAAGCAACACCATCCTTTTTAGAGACTTCAGAAAAACATATCTTCTACAATTATATGATGAAATCTTGTAAATTCACCCACGAAGCTCCACAGCTGACCTGGAGTTTGCAGCCACCTGCAGTAAGGATCTTTATGCCTATTTAGACAAATGCATTGACTTGGCATTCCCCACTAGAACCAAATGTAGCTGTAAATGTAAAATGCAAAAATAACCACCCTGGTGGTCACTCATTATAAACAAATTCTATAACAGAAGGAAGAAACTGTTCAAATGTAAAGTCACAATCCCTTGCATAAAGATAATATTAAAAAAACCCGCTAAGAAACTAAAAGTAACCATAAAGACCAGTGAAGCATCCCATGAACTCAGGCTAGCAGCTGTTACAAAGGATAAGTGTAAGATCTTCTTCAGTTGCATTAAAAAAATTAAGAAACAATTCACAAAACTTTTCCATAAGAGTGCCTACCACTTAAACCTTTAAGCTAACTTAGTATAAACAAGTTTGTGACCAACTTCTCCTCTGAAACTATCATCCAAACTCCATTCATTCTTGAGTTACTCACACCCCTTCACTATCACCAAGGATCATGTCCTTAAGGTACACTCAAAGGCAAAAAACAAAATAAAACACTTCTACTGTGTGTCCAGACCATATACTGGACCGCCTAATAAAACAGTGTCAAATTTACACTCGTTGATTTCCTTAAACTGTTTAACTCAAGCAAGTCTACAAGCTATGTCCCTGAATGCTAGCACATTGCAGTAGGGAAAAGGGTGGATCTACCACTGACTCTGGAAACTTAAGACCTGTCAGCCTTATGAATCTGATCTGTTAAGTCATGGATCGCATTATTACAGACTTCATAAATCAAAACAACAAAATTCTGATTTGGCTCAAACCAAATCATTTGTTTTTGAAAAGGTCATGTTTGCTAAATCTTATAAGCTTTTTTGAAAAGGTTTCAGAGGAGGTGGACACTGGACACAATGTCCATGCTGCCTGTCTTGATTTGCCAAGCAATTTGACACCATACCTCATGATTTAAACGTAAATAAACTAATGGCATTAAACATGGATTCCTATTTGGTAAGATTTGTATTTGTTTACTGAGGTAGTGCACCGATCAATTTTGACTGATTCCAGGCTCAGCCTAGTGAAATATTAAACATTTCACATATAAAAAAGGAAGAAATGTAAGCAATAACAAAGATGTTCAAATTACTGTACTATACGTCCACAGTTTTTTATGTACCTAAACAAGCACACTGTAATGTTCAATATGTTAGTTTTTGAAGTGGGGCAACCTTCAGTAATTCATTGAGAGTACAGGAGAAGTGGAAAGGAGTAAGGAATAGAGTGTTGGGTGGATAGCAAATGGGCTCAAGGACAGAATGCACATTGTCAGAGTTGCTGATGCGTTCCCTTAGGGATGGACTGTGACTAGTGATGTCCCTCCAGGTATCTGTGTTGGGCCTACTCCTGTTTGGCTTTTATTTCTCTGACCTTAAAACTGCTAACAGTGATCTCTGGTTAATTAGATTTGCTGAGGTCTGTTAGCTGGGTGTAGTTGTCAAGTCAATCCAATATTTTTTTATCTGGAATGTCCTGTTTTAACAGGAATCTTTTGTCCCACTCAATAGAAATTTGTAATAGCAGTGTCTGATTTGTATTTTGCCCTCGTTACTCTTGGGATATTTCCAGTAGTGCTAGAATTTTTGTATGAAGAATTAAGTCTTTATCCCAGTCTAAAATTTATTCCATTGTTTAGTAAAATAAGTATTTGAGCTATTATATTCTGCCTACCTTTTATTGCTTTAGAGAAAACTTCTATTAACAGATATACTTGATTATTTTGCTCTGCAGGTTGATCTGCAGTGCCTTTTAGAATGGTTCCCCTTCAAAACATTTAATTCTTATAACATTGAAACTCAAAACACTGAGACTATAACATTGAAAACCCAAAACATGAAAACTCAACATCAAATTTCATAACATTGAAAATGTATAACATCGAGTAGTGTATCATCAAACATGTAAATGTTATAGTTTAATCTGTTGATCACTATAATATGTTGTAGTTTTTATTTATATAGTTACTATTTATGTAGTTTAAGAATTTATACTATTTATATAGTGTTTATTTTGCCAATCTGTATGTGTTTTAGGCCATACAGGTAAGTGATTTAGACATTGTCTGTACATTCTGTATGGTGATTGCGATAAAGTGGGGTTAAGAAATTAACTTTTTAAAACTTTAGTGTGATCCTGGAGTTGGTATATTTAATTTATGAGAGGTGTGATGGGTTTGCCCCCCTGCAGAAACATAGTAAAAATCCTGTTTTGTTAGTTTGGTGGTGTTATAGGTGGAGAGGATGTTATTTACATATGCTTTGTAGTTTTCGATGTGAGTTTTCAGTGTTTTGGGTTTTCGATGTTATGGTCTCAGTGTTTTGAGTTTTGATGTTATGAGAATTAGATGTTTTGAAGTAGAACCTTTAGAACATATGATTCTAGGTTTTATAATTGAAATCGACCATGCAACATAAAACAGCTGCCTCCCAGTCAGTATTGCAAACACAGATTTTTCTATATCTGCTGCATGATTCTCAAAACATAACGTTTAGCCATTCTTCTATATTTGTTTGTTCTGATAACATCTCTGATGTGAAGCCATGCTGTTATGTGTCCAGAACCTCACTGACTTCTAGATATGCCAAAATGATTTCCTTCATCAGTATTTCACTGATGTCAGACTGACAAGGCAACAGTTTTCAGCCTCAGTCTTGACTCCACACTTCTGAAAGGGAGTCTGTTACTTTTCCAGTCTTCAGAAACCTTAGTCTTGTTCAAAGATTTGTTGAAGATATTAATGAGCTATCCCCCTTTTCTTGCTATTTCTGTTAAGAATTCATTTTTTAAATTATTCAGTGGTAAATTGCAACAAATATTATTTTCTTGTCTACCTTTAGCTTTTGTATTTCCTTCATAACAATTTTCTCATTGGAAGGAATGGGAATAGCCTTATTTTTCTTGACGATTACTATTGCATGAGTGTGGTGTTTCCCTTCTACCCTGAAAATACGTAGTAATATTCATTTATTAGTCTTCCTTTGCTATCATTGTTTTCCCATTCCTCCAGTTATTTTAAGTTCACTATCCTTTCTTTTGACTTTGCTTCGTTATGTATCTGTAAAATCTTTTATCTTCCTTATTCAGTGAAATGGCAGACTTTTCCTCAATATGGGCATCTGATTTTCTGTCTTCTTTCCCTTTTTTTTCAGCCTTAACTTGTATATTGTCTGCCTTGCTCCTCTTCTCCTTATGCATGTTTAAAGATATATTCCTGCTAGACGTGTCTCCTTGCACCAGTTCCACACTGCTTTAGCTTTCACAACTTTTTGTGACTTTATAGATGTATAGTTGTGTAGAATTGCATATAAAGAAATTGCAATATGGTGTATTTGGCAAGCATGTACTTGTCGCACACTGTTACAGGATTTAACGGAAAATTATAGAGAGAGAAAGGTAAAAAATTTATCTGTGCCAGTTGTTTAGCAAGTTTATGTAGTCATCACACTAACTTGAACATGAGTTCGCTTATTTTAATGGTAAAAATGTCAAGAACATTTTCCATTGTTGTTGTCATGCACTATATATTTTCTCATAACTTCACTATTAGTCTTTACATCATGGCTTCATTTTTTTTCCTGCCAACCCACCCATAGCATACATTTTCTTATCCACTAGTTTGTGTGCACCGATTCCAAATATGCCATTTATTTGCATGCCCTTTACTTCCATCTTTTGTTTTTTTTTTAATTACTTAGTACATGTAAAGTTGGTTTACTTTTTTAAACACCTTTATTAAATTATCACTTATGATATAGGCACACACGCTAATTGAAAAAAAAACATATTGACATACTATATATTACATATGCTCTCTTTGTAACAATTGTATCCCATTCCAGCATTAGGTTCATAGGTTGGTACTAGGCTTTCAGCCCTAGGGCCTATACAAGCCTAGCCATAACAATTCCCTGGCTATTTCTTCCCACATTATTTACTTTCCTGGACCCCTGTCTAGCAGGGCGACTGACGTGATCCCTGGGGTGAATTTCCTTTCTCCCATCCAATCGTCAAGGTTCCTCTTGAAGAGGTCCAAAGAGGCACTCTGCTTGACATGTATGGGCAATCTATTCCAGAGTCTGGGGAGTCTCTGGGTCAGGAACCTATCCCTCCAGCATGTTTTGTTTATTGTGATGACAAGGTTTAGATCCCTGGAGCGTGTAGCTCTGAGGGATTGGGATTTCTTTAAGTGTAGCATGTCCAACAGCTCTGGGTTTGAACACAAAACATAGATTAGTCAGTTCATTCTTCATTTAAACCTTTCTCCTCCTCTTGTACATTATTCTGCATATTTCCCCCCACAAATTCCATTTGTTTCTATGCAATTTGCTCCTTTCTTTTCTAAAGATCTCTCTACCAGTAATTATCTCTCTTTATCTCTCAAAGTATTTAGTGTTTCAAATGCAGTTGATTTAGATTTTGATTTGATTTTCCATTTTCTAGTAGTTACTTTTTGGCAGCAAACAGAAACAAACTTAAAAAGGCCTTATCTAGGCAATTCAGATCCTGTGTCCTGAAAAGAATAATTTCCTTAGTTACAGCCATTTGCTCCACCAATATTTCGATAGCATACTCTGTGTGGAAATTTTAAAACATGCCAACTCCACAAAACATTGAACACACACACACACGAAAGCGTTTAACATCGAAAAGCGCTTCTGTGTATGTGTGCCTGTTTCATAGATCGGACTACAGTGCGGGTAAGGGAAAATTCCCTTTTCCCCACTGTAGTGCGATCTTGGAGTGAGAATATTAAAGTAGGGGGTGCAGGGGGGCAGAAACATTGATTTTATTTTGTTTTTTTTTGAACTACACATACACGGAAGCAATTTTCGATGTTAAGTGCTTATGTGTATGTATGTTCGATGTTTTGTGATTCGGACATATGTTAGTTGAGCATGTGTTCTAGACCCATATATATTTATTCCCAGTTACTTTCTTCCCCATGACACCTCCAACATTTGCTATCTACCAAGGAAAAGTTCTTTAAAATCTGCTTGGCGTATAAAAATACCAGAGCAAACAATTCCAAGCAAAAATCCTAAACCTTCTGGGCTTTGCATACTTGGGAGCAATACATATGTCTTCCCATTGTTCCGTTGTAAATTGCTTTTCCAGTCTCTCTCCCAATTTTTTTCTGTCCTCCTCTGATTGATTCTTATTATTGTTATCCTGCAATATGCATAGTCCTACTAATTATCTCTTTTTTTAACTGAGGCTTCTGTTCAAGATACAGCTAAAAACTCAACTAATACAGGGCTTTCAGTTAGGACTTCCCTATGCCTTTCTCTGTGACTATGCTCTGAAATCAATCCCTGCTGGGGAAGGCACCCTGTAACCTGCAGTCCAAACTTCTTCTTGGCCTCTTTTCAAACTACTACATTTCCCTTATTAGTTATTTGCTCCCATTACCTTGACTTATTTGCCAGTTTTCTCCAGTAAATTCGAGCTACTTCTTGCCTGTTTTCTGTAACCCTGTTTGCAATCATCTCTATTGGCAAAATCACTTTTGTCCATTCCTTTGAGCACTTTCTGCAACTTTTTGAATGTAATATTGTCTATGGTTGTTTTCCCTTTTAAGATCTGCATCCAAAATCTCACTCTCTCCCTTATTCCTTTAACTTCACCCCTACTTCATCATTCCTGTCCATTTTGAACTGTAACCTCCTGCTTGTGTTATGGTTATGAGCCTTAACTGTCTACCTTTAAAATATCCTTTCAAATCAGGTAATCCTTAAACCACCTTGCTTATTTGTGGGGAGCAACTTATTCCACTTAAATCTTGCTCTCTTCCCCTCCTAGATAAATTCCTTCAACTCCTTAATAATTATTGCCCACAAGTTCCCTTTTGGTTGATAAAGATATGCCTGACCTGTATATAAAACTAAAGGAATTAAAACATTTTCCTTGCTCGTATCTAAGAAATCATATCCATAAACAATAGTTTCCAATTTCACACTTTGTGTATTATCTTTTGTTTAGTCTCTTTCTACATACCCTTAGCTGCCATAACAGAAGCCTTTTTTAGTCTGTACTCCGAAGTACTTCATCTCATCTTGTACCCATGACACGGGTATTGCTGAACCAATTTGGGTGTTGGTACAAAATTTATGCTTTTAGTCTTTCTTATATTGTCATTAATTTTATATCCCCAAAAGATGTGAAGCTGTCTGAAAATGTTCCACAACACCAGTATGTCCTTTTTCTGTATTTATCAAGTACAGAGCAATACCATTAGCAACTAAAGTCAAACTTTCTTGATTACCATTATATATATTGAATTTCTTATTACTTTATTATTTTTATTTATTTGCTAATGGCTCCAAATATAAAGCAAATAAAAGTGAAAATGGATACTGCTGTCTGGTTCCTTGGTTCAAATACAGCTTATCATAGAAGACACCTCCCACTTTAACTCTTGTCTGCGATCCTTTATATGTCCTTCTATTTAACAATATTAATGTGTTGAGGAATGCAAATGCTTAAATTGCACTAATAAAATCCCAGATTACTGTGTCAGATGCTCTCTCTTCATCAAAACCCACCAACATTTATGGCATTTTCTTCCATTCTGTTTCCCTCTGGATCGTCATTGTTCTGTTAAGCTTATCAAATGTTTGCCTCCCCCTCCACAAAACTACACTGATTCATATCTGTCAATTTTGGCAGCACTGTTGCTATTCTTTTAGCTAGTACAGACATAATCACTTTATAGTTTAAAATTGAAATGGGTCATTATGAAGCTGTTAATGATGGATCTTTACCCTCTATGGGTAATATAGCCACCAAAGCTATCTTCCCAGTTGCTGCTGCTTCACCTCCTTTTCAAATATTGTTAAACAGAGTCTTCCAAATGGTTATCACTTTCTTCCCTTCTAACTTCCAGACTTCCTTAGGAACACTATCTGTTCGTGAAGACTTCCCTGTGGATTGTTTATACATCACCAGTTTTATCTAATTTCCTTCAGTCTTAATTATTAGTTGTTGAGCATCATATTTCTCTAACCTTGGCATAATTAAGTCTTTCATAAATATTTCCATTTGTGCTCTTTGATGGTTTCCTCATATCTCTTCTTTATACAAATTTTCATAAAAGTTCCAACATATCTCTAATACATGTTTAGAATTTATGGTTATTTTTTCTTGTCATAGGCTCCCTAAGTTTGGTGACAACTATTTATACTGTATATTGCCTAAGTCACTGTGCGAAAAGCTTTTCTTCTCTGGAGTTATCAAAAATAGTTGCTTAATAGCAATCTTTCTAAACTCATGTATGTTATACAAATACTGTTTTATTTTAGCACTCTGCAGTTGCTGTTATACTTGTTCTGTAGGATTACCCTTATTCTGCAATACTTCAACCTTTCAGAGTTGGTTTATTCTTTAATTTCTGTTTTCTCATTATTGCTCATTTGGTAGCCAACAGCATTAAACTTAAAGCCTTACTATACCTTGACACTTATGACCCTAAATACCTACTCAGAAACATCATCTCTTTAGTTACTGCAGTTTGTCTATGTGACGGCCTCTCTTTACCCCAGTCCAGTAATCAAGAAACCTCAGTCCTCACCACTGACACCAGTGAGAGACAGCCATTAAAAACAGGAATGGATTTACACAGTATTTTAAGATACAGTTTTGAAAAACAAATATAATTTAGGGAGCTCTGTGCATCAAGCACAGTTTCCCCCAACAGCACACAGGGAACACACTCCAGACACTCTGCTTCTCCAGATCCCAAACAAGACTCACTTTGGAGCACTGTGTCCCAGTTCCAAGTAGCTGACACTCCCACACCTGAGTATTTGATTTTCACACACACTCCTGGGAAAGGCTGGCACAGATTTACTAGCTGTGCCCCTTCTGCCCAGACTATACGGTAACCACACTGCCACCAGTCAGCCACTCTAAGACTCTTAAAAGGGTATCCAGTCATCCAGTTATTGAGTAAAATCAATACTAATATAAATGCTAGAGTGTAACCAAAGCAGCAAGGCTTTTTGGAGTGGCCAACGGATTACTAAAGTACACAAGTACTCTAAAAATGTTAAAAGTAATCTGTAAAAGACCAGCCACAATGAAACGTATAAAATATTTAATAATAAATAATATAATAGAAACCATGAGAATACTAAATATCTAAGTACAGTAAACACCAGAGTTTCAGTCACAGGAGAAATAAAAATAACACAGTTGGACAGATTCAAACAGATGCAGAAAACATTCCTTAACTAATCTCATTGTATTTCCTGACTGACTAAAGAATAACTGTTCCCTAGCTAACCTAATTAATACAGCAAGGCAAGATTAGATGCTGAGATGCGTACTTCAACAAGACAAGGTGATGAGCTTTTAACTGAACTCAACTCAGCATAACTCAACTCTGATAACTGACATACATTTTTATATCAGGTTCCAAAGAAAAAACAAAACAAGCTGCTGTGTTAGTTCCATTCTCTCAGTGCTGGTTATAGAACGACATGATATTTGATCACCCAGCTCTGGTACAATATACATTCAGAGCTTTGCTAAGATCTGTTTCAGTATCTGAAAGCTATAAAACCATTTCAAAAACTTTTACTCTTGCCTTCCAGAATTCTTTGTTTAAACATATACATTTAATCAGTTATAGTAACACTGCTAATACATTTTTAACACAAGCATCTGCACAAGTCATTGTGATAGTCAAATGATACAGAATTATTTAAAAAAAAAAAAAAACTCCCGATAACTATGCTGACATATGTTATACATGCACTGCCCCATTCTCCCTGGTGCAGATGGCTCAGTCCCCCCAGTATTTGCACCAAATCATTTTGTAAGGAGTCTTTAAAATTGGTTATCTTCATGCATTCCCAAAATGCATGTTTACTGTTTTTTTGTCTTCCTCTTTATATCTGCAACACTGCTCCCTATTGGGGGAAGTTTCTTTGAAATCTATTCATATATAGTAACACCTGTTCATACATGTCCACCCAAATATTCTGAACTGTCTGGACTTTGTATCATTCTTAGATGCCCTACAGTTTTTCTCCATTCTTCCTTCCAATCCTTTCTAAGTTACTGGGATTGATTCATATTGTTGCTCATCATTAGATTACTGCTGCTGTAGCCTTGGCTATATGGAGGTTATAAACTGTGTAGGCTATAACAGCCGGACAGCTTCTAAAACTTAAGGGTACATTCCTACGTACCCTGTCCATTGAAAACTTGAGCTAGACAGGGATAACATCAGCTGGCTGGGCGCCAAGCCCTTTAGAGCTTCCTTACCACAGAAATGTGTTCCTCTTGTTGGCTTCTTCTCAATAAAAGTTGTTGGAAATAAGTTTTGGAAGGAAATACTTTGGATTTATTTATCTACGAACAGCTCTGATGGTGTGCTTGCATTTTGGTTTTGTTACATGGACTTTGATGTATATGTGAGCAACCTTTGGCAGAAGTGTGTGCTTTTCTTCTTTCAACAGTTTCTCTATAGCTGATCAGATAAATTCATTCCGGGGAAAAATGTTCCAAATTTAATTTATGAGTAAAAAAATACTTCAGATAAGTTTTTTTTTGGCTAGTATTTAATGTTTTTGGACTGTCATATGATATTGTCAGTTGAAGCGGGATTCTTTTTCTTGTTAGTGTAAACATTTCATCAAGTTTACTCTATTTATTGCTAACTTTGGGGCTGGGTCTGTGTTTTATACTAGTCACTGTAACTTTAGTGAAAACACAAATGTGTTGATATTTATCTGTTACTGACTGTTGCTAATATCACTTAACACATTTCAGGATTCTTTCTGTGTTTAAACATGGAACAGCTTAATGGTTCCTTGGTCCTTTCTTCTTCTGGACACAAAAAGAAGAAAAATTAAAGACCGTCTTTGCCAACTACAGATGGATGACCCTGCAGTAGCCATTTCTGGCTCCCATGACTACTCATCTTTTTTTTTTTTGAGTTCCTCTTCCTTCAGCTACCATGGAATCTACATTAGACACATCCTTTGTGGGCACGGGAGAACTACTCAGTTTTGAGAGATGGGATGGGGAATGCTTTTCTGCCTAGTGGACTAAGATGCTTGTTTTCCAGTTTGACTTCCCTGAAATGAGTTTCTGAAACTATATGTAGAATAAATAAATATTTTCAGTGGGAATGAAATGACATTCCGCTTTCTTTGCAAAACAAATATGATTTATTATAACTGGAATTTATTCATCCTACTGTTGCTTCTGTTCTTCCATCCTTGTAAGATGTTTTTATTACAGGCTGTCCCCATGCCTGACAGCTTGCAGATCATAAGAAGGCAAATAGACTGTATAAGGCTCCTCATTTTTACAAATACTTACTCTTATTTTTAGAATTTAGAATTCTTAATTGTCATGCTCAAGTTAGTTTTTGCTTGCTTCTTTTGAAAATACTAGGCTTTCAACAACAGTACTATTATTATTTTAAAGTTCTTTATGGAAGTGGCTTTGGAAAACAATTTTTTTTTGACTTTATTGAATTAGTTATGAAAGGGGACCATGGAAACTAAAACTTGAGGTTAAGGAATTGCAGTGACTGTTAAAAACACATGCCACTGTACCATGGTTTCACTGATTCGGTTTCCGTGGCATGTGTTCTTAAGATAAAGTCATTAGATTTTTAAGTGTGATTGGTTATACGATAAAACTCTTGCGATAAAATGTTTATGTTTTTAACTCCTATTTTTGTACTGTACTAGGAATGTATTTAGTAGGAGGACTTAAATGTTCAACAAAACATTATTTGATTGTATGCTAAGATACGGGATAAATATTTATCTCTCTGCTTTTATAAATGTTTGTATTTATTTTGTACAATTTTATAATTAGATTTAATTGCATACATGTGATTTGGGGGGAAGGAAACTATGGGGTTTAAAGAGAAAGTGGATGCAAGCTTTACATTAACTTTGAAGTCCCATAGTTGGTAAGGGACGAAAGCGCTTAGTTGTTTTGTTTTTGAATGGCCACTTTGTTTTAATTTCAATAAGACTGAAGTGGTGAGAAGTCCTATTGGGTAACATGCAGGTTTTGTTTCACTGGAGGACATTGTCTCCTCGGTCAAGTTTTTAGATTTATGCAGTTCTTCCTTGTGTTCCGGTTCCATGTGTTCCCCTCTTTCAATGCACTCTCATGTCAGAATGCTTTTGGAACAGGTTCTGCATACCTGTGCACATTGAATAAAGCAGGTGGCTCTTCCTTGGGATCTTAAATTTCTTTTTAGAGAAATTAACAGTTGTTTCATTTGAACAAACTCATTGGGCCGATTTGAGGTTCTTAATATGAAAAACAGTGTTGCTGAGTGCTTTGAATTCTGCAAGAAGAGTGTCTGAGATGCAAGCTGTTACAATGGGTCAACCTTAACTCATAATACAAAATTATAGGATTTATTTGAGAGCAAATGCTTAATTTATGCCTAAAGTGGTATCTTAAGTTTTCTTTGAGCCAGGCCATCTACCTCCTTGTCTTTTTTCAGAAACAAAAAATGAGGGAGAAAGGATTCTTCATGTCCTGGATGTTCACAGATAACTTAGACACTGTCTTGACAAAACTATAACCTTAAGAAATTCTGATCATTTCTTTGTTTCATAGGTTCATAGGTGTGTACAAGGCTAACGGCCCTGGAGCGTATATAAGCCTAGCCCAAGAAGATTCGCTGGCATCATGCCACCCAAAGTTAGTTCTTAGTGCCGCTGTCAAGCAAGGCCACTGAAGTGATCCCCGGGGTGAACTTCCTATTGCCCACCCACTCAAGATTTCTCTTGAAGAGGGCCAGTGAAGTGCTCTGCTTGATGTGAATGGGAAGTTTGTTCCAGAGTATGGGAAATCTCTGGGTTAGGAACCTGTCCCTCCAGCATATGGTAATGAGGTTAAGGTCCCAGGAGTGTGTGGCACGGAGGGATTGGGATTTCTTTAGGTATAGCATATATAGCAGCTCTGGGTCAAACATGGCTTTGTAGGTCAAGCAGAGATTGCCTCTAAGGTGATAAGAGACAGAGTATAGCTGGAGTTTTTGTCTGTCCGTATAGGGCATGTGTCTAAGGCCTAAGATCCTCTTAGTTAATATTTATGATCCTTTTCATACATAGTTAACTGAGTGCATATTTTCTGGTCCCTTGTGATTTTACTGAAATTAATTTCAGCATGCTCCTCCCGGGTTTATGGGTTTTAACTACACCTATGGCCAGGGAGACTAACATAATACTGATGGGAGACTAACAATGCACCCCAGTCAAGGAGACTTTCTCTGTTTAACTATGGTAAAGTAACAGTGGTATCAGTGCCACACATGCATTCAAACAGTTCACTGTTTATGAATCTTACACACAGTTCCTTTACATTTATGAATCAATATATTTTGTAAAACTGCTTATTGCATGACATCTAAAGCGCATCACTGCAGGTTTATTCTTGGCAGTGTAATTCATTTCTGCCTAGTGTAGTATTTTAAAAGTTCTAAAATATTTACAATGAAAAAATCTTAATGTGTCTATAATGCAAGCCCTTCAGATATTTTTTGTCCTTATATGAGACAGTGCACTCACTTCTGAATATTAATTTATTGCTCCAAGTATAAACTTCTCAAGATACTAAATGCTTAAGTACTGTGGAGCACCAATGAAAAGAATCTGCTGAAGGTTAATAAAATGTAACACAGAAATATAATTAAATACAAAATATTTATATTGGTGCCCCAGGAGCCACTACATACCAGGATTATGGTATTCATATATGGTGACAGCAGCTGGCTGAAGCATTTCCACTTTAAAGAATTGGTTTGTCTTAATCTTCAAGTATTCTTCTCTGTTGTGGGGAAATTGATTGATTAACAAAACAGTCATTGTTTTAGCACTCTAGATTCTAGACATTGTAAAAGGAAGTTAATCTGCCAGTGTTAAGATTAAAAAAAAAATAGCACACGTAGGAGTTATTATATTTAACGCTAAATCTATAATTAAATTTAACAAGACAGGATATACATAGCTCAAAATTAAATAACGCTCATTACATATGTATGACATGGCTATCAGTCAGTCTTATCTACTGATTATTGGTTCATAGGAGGTTACTAGGTGAATGGCCCTAGGGCCCTTATAAGCTTAGTCATGCTAAGCTACCCTTACAGTCTTGGCCATATTACACCTGAGTTATTTCAAATGAACATGGATAGATGGGTATTATTTGGGTGTTATTTGCATAATGAGTCTAAGGTCAGCGTTGATTATCTCTCTCCATAAGGGACTTGGGCACCACCCTGGGGTGAATTTATGGTTTCCCATCCATTTGTCCAAGTTATTCTTAAACATGGTCAGTGCAGAGCTCTGCTTGATGTGAATTGGAAATTGACTCCAAAGAAATCTCTAGGAGATATTTGTCTCTGCAGTATATTTTGTTTATGTCACAGGCCAGGTTAAGATCCCTGGAGTGAATGACTCTTTCCCCATTTGATTAGCAGATGTGCAACATTTCTTATGAGGCATGGTTGGAGACTGCTCTATAGCTGAAGCATAAGTTGCCTGTTAGCAGCCTATAAGATACAGAGCATAGTGTCAGGAATTTCAGTCTATCCATGTAAAGACAGGATTTGGAGGACTTGAATATTCCTTTTGAAAAACCTCTGTAGTTTCTCCCGCTGCTGGTGAGGAAGCAATTTTTTGCAGAGAATGAGATACAGCACGAAGTCTAAATATAGCAAATATATCCATATACTGAAGTGATCAGATAAATTACATTTGAAAGCTGTTCATCAATAAAGCCGAAAGGTTTACTTTTGTAAAAACAATAACGCTAATATCTGTGAGGTTCAAATATTTCTCCAATTTACTTTTGGCAGTTATATGATAATACAAATTCATGACATTATTCAGGAGTGTAGAGGCTTGGTTTATTTCTTCCTTATAGGCTTAACAGATATATAAAGTATTTTACAGATATATAAAGTATTTTTAAGTGTTAGTTCACCATAAAACAAAGGTACAGTGATCATTCTGTGAACCACCTCTATTTGTTATGATTATAATCGTATCCTCAAAACTGGTTAACTATCTTTTCAGATAGAAGTTCATTGATTTAATATAATTACATAATTAACTTCTTATATTGATAAAGAACCATAAGATTCGTTCAGGTGGTTCATAGGTGATTTTCTACACTTTGAATTTCACTCATTTGATTTCTGAAAGTTATCTTTCTTTATTATCTAAATGACAAGAATATTGCAACATTTCTGTTGTAATTACCTAATTTTCATAATCATATTTTTACATCAACAGTTTTATTGTTTATTAATATATTTTCAGGGAAAATTAACTGAAATCTGATTCATAAAATTAGTAGTGAAATGAGAAACTTATAATGTAATTCTAACACGTTAAAATATTTTTGTTATAAAATCTAGTTAAGTTTCTTCTGTTTAACAGCTCTTATCAAATTGTATATTAATAATTTCTCAGTAATTAATTTTAAGGTTCAGTGTCATAATACATTTAATAATTTAATATGCTGGTTTGATTTAAATCATGTTTATAGTATACACCATTTCCTTTCATGGGTTTCTTTATGATATGACATAGTTATTTATTATTGTATATAGAGCTGTATACCCGAGTCCTTTTTTTATGCTTCTGCATAAGGAAAATTGGATTTTAATTAATTTCTTCTATTATAAATTATAATTCAGTTAATCTATATTATTTGGTTTCTCCTGTATTTATACTGGAGCTCAAGATTACATTGCTTGATTTACTTCTTGGTTTGATGGATAATCTGATAGAGCAAGCAACATCTATCAGATTAGGGGTGACCTTCACTACAAGTTTGAAAATGTTTAAGATCTTTTTATTTCTTAAGGAATTTGTATTTAGTTATATTTTATTATCTTTTCATTAGTCTGGCCTAAGATAAACTTCCATTATTATACCAGCATAGAAATAACATTTATATTATGATTATAATCGTATCCTCAAAACTGGTTAACTATCGTTTCAGATAGAAGTTCATTGATTTAATATAATTACATAATGAACTTCTTATATTGATAAAGAACCATAAGATTTGTTCAGGTGGTTCATAGGTGATTTTCTACACTTTGAATTTCACTCATTTGATTTCTGAAAGTTATCTTTCTGTATTATCTAAATGACAAGAATATTGCAACATTTCTGTTGTAATTACCTAATTTTCATAATCATATTTTTACATCAACAGTTTTATTGTTTATTAATATATTTTCAGGGAAAATTAACTGAAATCTGATTCATAAAATTAGTAGTGAAATGAGAAACTTATAATGTAATTCTAACACGTTAAAATATTTTTGTTATAAAATCTAGTTAAGTTTCTTCTGTTTAACAGCTCTTATCAAATTGTATATTAATAATTTCTCAGTAATTAATTTTAAGGTTCAGTGTCATAATACATTTAATAATTTAATATGCCGGTTTGATTTAAATCATGTTTATAGTATACACCATTTCCTTTCATGGGTTTCTTTATGATATGACATAGTTATTTATTATTGTATATAGAGCTGTATACCCAAGTCCTTTTTTATGCTTCTGCATAAGGAAAATTGGATTTTAATTAATTTCTTCTGTTATAAATTATAATTCAGTTAATCTATATTATTTGGTTTCTCCTGTATTTATACTGGAGCTCAAGATTACATTGCTTGATTTACTTATTGGTTTGATGGATAATCTGATAGAGCAAGCAACATCTATCAGATTAGGGGTGACCTTCACTACAAGTTTGAAAATGGTTTTTAAGATCTTTTTATTTCTTAAGGAATTTTTATTTAGTTAGATTTTCTTATCTTTTTATTAGTCTGGCCTAAGATAAACTTCCATTATTATACCAGCATAGAAATAACATTTATATTATCAAAAACATTCTTCATAAAAATTAACAATTCTACATAACATTCAGTTTTGAATTTATGCTACTATTTTTACTTCATTTAACTCTAACTCTCTAAATGGAATTAACTTTACTTTCTCTAACTGTTAATGGATTAAATAACCCAAGAAAAATAGCTAATATTTTAAAATACTTAAAAATTAATAGGGTTCAAGTAATATTTTTACAGGAATCCCATTTTAAGACTAATGATAATTTCATATGGAATCCCACATATTATACAATATTGTCTCACTCATTATACAAAAAAAAAATAGGATCTATGATATTCTAGAAAAAAAGTATTTCTATCCCTCAAATCATATTCAGTCATGAAGATAAGGAGGGTCTATTAACTAAAGTAATAATAAAATACAATAATATAATTTGGACTCTAGTGAATATTTACTGGTTTCCAGGTATAGGGATGGCAACAGTGAAGAAACATATAGAACTAATCAATAGAGTTCAAAAAGGGATTCTGATTTTAGGTGGTGGCTTTAATTGTATTGTAGATGCTTATGAGACCACAAACAGAAGACCCTTTCTTCTTTCTCTGATAGGGAAAGCTCTTAAAAATTGGATGAGTAACTTAAATCTAATTGATACCTTTACATTTAAAGATAATTTCTCTCTATCTTATTCTCATAGAGACTTCAGATTCAATACAGAAACTAGAATTGACAAAATATATATATCCCAAGACTTAAACTCAAAAGTAAGTAATTTTATCATTTCTCCATGTCCTCTTTCTGATCATAACTCTCTTATCCTAAAGTTAGATTCTGTTTTTAAAAGACTTAATATAACAGCTAGAATTCATGTGTACATTATCAATTTAAAGCAATTTAAACCTTGGTTACATTCTGAAATAAATTATTTTCTAGAAACCAATCATTCTGAGAACACAAATTTAGTAATATTATGGGACACATTATAGATCTTTTTATATGGCAAAATTATTTCATGGTATAAGAATAAAATAAAAAAATGGGAATCCGAATTACAAAATATACAAAACAATTGATAAAAATATAGATGATTCAATTGATACATTCACAAAGAAAATAAGAATAGATCAATTAAACAAAAAATATAATGAAATATTACACGCAAGACTAATCTAGCTTTAGAAATACTGAAAATTAACTCATACTCGATGTCACCAAAACGCATACATAACTTATCTATGAGAGTTAAAAAAACAATCAACTGGAAACAATATTACAAACATTTTACATGAAGGTAAAAACAATAAAGCAGTTTCTGATATTAGTGACATTCTTGATGCCTTCAAACATCATTATTCTGGTCTTCAAACTTGTGATCCTCCAAATATAAATACAATAGATATAGATATAAATGTATGTAATATAAACAAACTACCTGAAAAAATAAAATTTGATTTACAACAACAAATCTCTTTAAAAGAAATAGATAAAATCAAACAAATTAAAACTAATAAAGCTCCCGGAATAGATGGAATCATAAATGAAATTTATAAATTACTTCCATCACCAGCTCTATCTTTACCCGTGGTAGTGGTGCTGCGATAGCGTTGTCACCTCACAGCAAGACATTGTCACGTTCGATTCTCAGCTAGAGCGTCTTCTGTGTGGAGGCATGTGTGAATGGGTGTGCCTTCGTTGAAGGTTGTGCGTCAGGGCTGGTAACTCGGCACGTAAAAATTAACTACCAATCATTAGCGGACCAGAGTTCCGCTGTGGTGACCCCTAACCGGGATAAGCCGAAAGACACAACAACAACTAGCTCTATCTTTATTTCATAATGCTCTGAATTTAGTTCATTCTCAGTATTTAATTCCTCCCTCATGGAGATATTCTTTAATTACTTCTATTCTAAAGGAAAATAAAAATTCCACAGTATGCAGTTCATATAGACCTATCTCACTTCTCAACAATGATTATAAAATATTTACATCCATCTTAGTAAATAGGATCAAGAAATCCTTAAATATCATTCATGAAGATCAAACAGGTTTCATTTACAATAGACAAACACATGACAATATTCAAAGGATTCTTGCTTTAATAGATATTAATAGGGATAAGTAAGAGGCACTTTTAATCGCTCTCGACATTGAGAAAGTGTTTGACACATTACAATGGGACTTTCTTTTCAAATCACTAGAAATCTTTAATTTCCTCTCTCAATTTATACACTTGATAAAAAGTCTATATAGCAACAACCTTTCTTATGTAAACTTGGTCCATTCACTTTGGAGGCTATAAAAATCACTAAATGAACTAAACAAGGTTGCCCTATGTCTCCTTTATTATTTGCTTTAGCTATCAAAATATTTGCAATTACTATCCGTCAGTCTCCAAAAATAATTGGTATTGAAATACATAGTCATTTCATTTCCAAAGTCATGCTTTTTGCTGATGACATTCTTTTAACTTTAAGATCCTCAGAAGAATCTCTTCAATAATTAGATTTGCTAGCTACAAAATTTTATCTTAGTTCAGGTCTAAAAATAAGTAATAAAAAATCCAGAAATATGATACTAAATAGAAATCAGAAGAAGCTTTTTAACACAAATCACATAATTGGCACATTAGTACCAACTATAAATTATCTAGGAATAACCTCATGTGATAACATAAATACAACCCTAACTACAAATTATACAATCATATTATCTTCTATAAAATTACAAATAGAAAAATGGAACAATTTTGTTTTTAAAATTTGAGGACAGACTATAACTAATAAAAATGATCCTACTTCCAAAGATCAATTATATTGCTCAAGCCATTCCCATGTCTCCAAGCAAAGCAATATTAAATGACTTTAATAGAATTTTATTAAATTTTTTGTGTTTTCCAAAAAGAAATAGAGTAGCTCTTTATCATCATATTAGATCGTGGGAACTAGGAGGAATAAATTTCCCAGATCTTGAATCATATATTAAAGCCCCCATTCTCAAACATTCATTAACTGGATAGATCCCAGTTTCTCTTCTGCCTGGAAATCTCTTCATGCAATCATATTCCTAAATGAAATTAAACTAGCTAGTAATTTCTTAGCAGATCAAAATGTCATTCTATGGTATATACTAGGTATCAATTTACAATATAATATTGCAAAACCTACTAAAGTAATCATATTCTTTCGGCTGTTCCTGTTAGGGGTCGCCGCAGCAGATCACATGTTTCCATTTCTTCCTGTTCTCTGCATCTTGCTCTGTCACACCAACCACCTGCATGTCCTCTCTCACCACATAAACTTAATAAATAATATTTATAACATTTTTAGAACATTTATAAATTCAAAATTAGATGTAAAACTTTGGTAGGAATTACTAATCCCTTTCAGAATCTCTAAAAATTACACCAATAGAATTCACAAAAGAATATTTCAAGATTGGGAATCAAAACAATTCATTTGCTGGCATCACTGTATAAAAACAGTATTACAGACTCATGAAATAAGAAATATAACATTCCAGATACTGATTGGATTATCTTGCATAGCATTCTTTACCATGCTCAAGATTTGTCTAGAATAATAAATAATTCTTTATTTAAAGCTATACCTAAGTTGATACTTTGTCTTCAGGATTTGATTTATAACCGTCAGAATTGGCCTAACTTAATCTCTAATCTTTATAAAATCCTAATAAACTACAAAGCTATACCCAAACATACATTTTGGAAATTTATCGATAAAGGCCAAATATTAAATTTGTCTTCAGAAGTCAAATCTGATCCTTTATATTCTGTGAAACTAACTTCTAATCTTCAAATGTGTCAAATCTTCACATGGAAATTCTTGCATAGAGCTTTCTATACTCCCAGAAAAGTTGTTAAAATATAATCATCTAGTACTACTGTTTGTTGGAGATGTTCTTTGGTATGTTCAGCTGATTGGGAACATTTTATTTATGATTGTATAAAAATTAACAAATACTGGACAGAGATTGGTAAATTTTGTCAAGCTTTATTTTCAGACTCATTCATTTTATCTAGAATCCTAATTCTCTTCAATGTAAATGTCATGAATAACATGAAGATATCCAATCTCTACCTCCTTTTGACAATTTTAGCAGTGGCAAGAAAATGTTTAACTAGAAAATAGAAATCAGCTCATCCACCTACCATTGAAGACTTCCTATTATTACTGGAATAATCAGCTTCTACAGAAATAAAAGTTAAAGAATCAAGATTTTTCCCTAGGAAATGGTCTGATAATCCTTGCACCAAAGTTTTTGGTTTAATTGAAACTCTTAAAAATGATTGTATTCTCTATAATTCAGACTGAATGTTTTTCCTAAACATCTTGAATTATTTATATAAACAACAAAGACTATCATTGGAACTTTATTAAAAAAGATATAGCATCATTGAAAAATATAAAATTAATGACATCATATAGAAAGGGGAAAAGTATACAGGACTTTTTGATACACAGCATTTATAAAAAACCCTGTACTAATGAATTAAATGTTGTGAAAAATTTGGGAACATTCCCTTGTGGAAAATGTGCTATATGTAAACATGTTGCGAATGAAGTGAATAAAATAAATGGCAAAATTTTTGTTACAAAAGGCAAATATACATGTATGAGTAAAGGTGTTGTGTATGTCATATTCTGTGATTGTAATAAATATTATATTGGAGAAACAAAAAGAATGTTAGCAGATAGGATAAAAGAACATATTAGAGATGTCAAAAATAATAAAATTACTAGTCCTATTGCTGAGCATTTTAACTCAGTACACCATGGAAATATTGAGAATATAAAAGTGTCTGTTTTGGAACATGTTCCATTATATTATAATGATGTTGATAGGCAAAAAAATATGTTAAGACAAAAAGAATGCATTTTGATTATGAAATTTGGGACTTTGTATCCACATGGAATGAACAGAGAATGTAACTGGCAATGTCTTGTTTAAGACTATGACTTTAAATATATCTAATCTGTGTGATTTGATAGTTTAATTATGTAATTGATTAATTACTTGTTTTTTGTATATATTGCAAGTGTTTTATGAGTTTTACTGTTTTACTCTGTAAAGGCTGTTGGCCGAGGCGCTAGAGAAAGAACTGTTCAACGAAATAAATTTTATTGGAAGGTAGAGCTGGGACTCACTGATAGTCTTTGTTGTTTATATATATACATCTTGAATTATTTATTGGTAAATGAAAATGTCATTGTTTCTTTCCTGATGGATAATTTTCCTTTTAGGCCAATTGTAAATAATGTGTATAGTTATCTATCAAAAATTTACATTAGAATGATTGTAATAATTTAATGTGCTTAAATTCAATAAAAATATTTGAAAAAAATAAGATCCTCGTAGTGAGGTATGTTTGTGGCTTTTCCAGTTGTTGTATGTGTCTAGTGAGGTACTTACCAAATGGGGAGTTGTATTCTATAATAGGTGTAATGAGGGATGAGTGGAGAGGGATTTATGACCTCTTTCTTCCTGGATAAGAAATCTTTTATAATGAGATGTGCCACATAGAAGGACTTTCAGTGGCCATATAGTTATCAAAGGAGAGGTTACTCTCAACCTATGTCACCAGGTCTCTTATCACACCTCCGGTATTTAGTGGACTACCGCCTATGTGGTAGTTTATGGGCACCAAATGTTTCCCAAAGGGAATGATAATGCACTTTTTGGAATTGAGCTTGAGGCTATGGTTCTGGCACCAGTTATTGGTGTCAGTGAGGCCTTTTTGTAGAATGTCTACATCAGTTGGAGAATCAATAATGGCTCCCAGTTTGCACTCATCTGCAAACTTGGTCAGCCAGAGTCCCTTTGTGTTGGCTTGAACTTCAGAGAAGTAGATGCCAAACAAGAGAAGACCTAGGACCGATCCCTGTGGGACACCGCTTGTAACTGATCAGTAGTCAGATTTGGAGTCTGCTACTTTTACAGTGTGGGTTCTACCAGTAAACCAGTTGGCAACTCATCTTATTACATAGGGGTTTATGCCTAGTTTAGTGAGTCTATCTATGATTTCTGAGTGAGGGATGGTGTCGAAGGCCTTGGCAAGATCTAGGTAGGCTGTGTGAACTACCTTGCCCTCATTTACACCTCTGGTGACAGACTCAAAGAAGTCTGTCAGGTTGAGCAGGCATGATCTACTTTTCACAAACCCATATTGCGTGGGTCCATAGTTTGGAGATTCCCTATGTCCTTATTTATAAGGTCCATGATGATGTGCTCCATAGCCTTACATATCAGACCCATCAGACTAATGGGACAGTAGTTCCCAGGGTCTGTTATCGCTCCCCCTTTGTGGAGTGGGATGATCGTAGCAGTGCGCCATTTGGTAGGAACAAAGCCTGAAATAAGGCTGTGATTGAACAGGGTACTCAGGTGTGGTGCCAGTTCACTTTGTAATTCATGTAAAAACACAGCCAGGGATATTATTAGGTCCCATGGAAGCTGTATTCTTGGCTTTGGACAGTCCGTTTTTTACCTGTGTAGCCGTGATAATAGGGACTTGGCATTCCTCAGATATTGTGATAGTCTCTTTAGGGGGTGAAAAGGGAGTAAAGTTCGCACTGAACCTGTCAGCCGATATGTTGGCAATATCAGTTGGTTCTGTATATGTATTGCCATTGTGCTGTAACTCCGAGCAGATCTGAGTATTGCCATGTAGAGTCTTGACATAACTATAGAATGTCTTGTGGTTGTCTTTAGAATCTGCAGCAATTTTGTTTTCATAGTTAGCTTTAGAGGATTTGATGATGGATCTCATTTTTTTGCTGAGGCTAACAAAAGAGTTTTTCCAGTCTTGGGACTTCACCCTTTTCTGCAACAGTTTTTTCCTTCTGTTGTAGAGTTTGTTTATGGTGGGGGACCACCAGATTGGCTTCCTTTTTTTGGCGGAGAACGTCTTGGTTCTGTTTGGTATGGCCTGTTCCATGCACTTGTGTATTTGCTCATACAGTGCATTGGTGTATGATTCAGCAGTCCTGTACCTATTTTCCATTTGTATGGATGTCGTGAAGTTAGGCACCTCTGTTTTTAGAAGCCCAAAATAGGCTTTGGAGAAGTTTTTTATGGTTGTTTCCTTTGGGAGGGTGAGGGTGGGATGTGGATATCCATGGTGATTAGCTTGTGGTCAGATCTGACCAGGGAGGAGTTGATTATTGGTGTAGAGCAACGGTCACCCATGTTAGTAATGACCAGGTCAAGGATGTTTCTACCCCTGGTGGGGGTAAGAATGAGTTGGTCCAGGCCAGTGGAATTAATGAATTCCAGAAAATGTTGAGCAAGTGTGTTGGTACATAAGTAATTTTTCCAGTTAATGGAGAAGTAGTTAAAGTCTCCCAGTATAAGGGTATTGGGTTGTACCCTAATATTTTCCAGTGTGTTTAGGAATGTGGAGTGGGAGTCTTGGGACATGGTGGGGGATCTGTAGCAGGCTACAACCTGTACTGCAGTTTTACCCAGTGTTAGTTGTCTAGCTACTTGCTCCCAACACCTTGGTTACTTTTCCAGTTTTCTCCAATACATTCCAGTCCCCTCTTGCCAATATCTATATCCCTAATTGCAGTCATCCCTATCTACAGAATCATCTTTCTCCATTACCTTGTTGCCTCAGTTCTTAGGATACTTTGTGCTACTTTATGGATATAATATTCTGTAATGATTATTGTTCTCCTTAAAGGCCTGCATCCAAAACCCCACTGTGCCCTTGTTTCTTGAGCCGCCCCTGTTTCATCATCATCCCTTTCCACTTTTAATTATAGTTTTCTGCCTGTGCTATGTATAGAAGCCTTAACTGTTTAGCTATGAAATACCCCTTCAAATTGGGTAATCACAATCTGCCCTGTTCTACTGGAAGAATCAACTTATTCCACTTGACTCTTGCCATCTTCCCCTCCCACTTAAAGTCCTTCAGCTCTTTATTAATTGCTATCCACAACTTCTCCTCTGGTTGATAAAAATATGCCTGACCTGTGTTTAGGGCTAATGGGACTAAAAACATTTAACTGCTTGTATCTTGCTATCCATATCCATATAACAAATATTCCATTTTCTCAGTTTTTGTATAATCTTTTATTTAGTCTCTTTCCATATATCGTTAGCTGCCCCAGCAGAATCATTTTTAATCCGTACTCATAAATACTTCATTTTATCATGTTATCATAAATATGGATATTGCTGAACAAATTCATATGTGGATACATAATATGAAACTGTTGTAAAATGTTCCACAGCACTGTAATGTTTCTTTCTGGTTTTGTCAGGTGTAAAATAATGTCATCTGGAAAATAGAGCCATCTTTTCTTGACTGCCATACCAATACTATCCTTGAATTTCTGAGTCCCTTATTTTCTTTGCCAGTGGTTCTAAATATAATGCAAATAACAAAGGAGTAAGAGGACACCCCTGCCTGGTTCCTCTGCTTAAGAAAAATTTATCAGAAAGGACCTCTCCCATTTTAATTTTCACCTCCAGTCCTTTATATATTCTCCTAATCAACCT
Source organism: Protopterus annectens (assembly GCF_019279795.1). Classification (NCBI taxonomy): domain Eukaryota; kingdom Metazoa; phylum Chordata; order Ceratodontiformes; family Protopteridae; genus Protopterus; species Protopterus annectens. The sequence goes on from NC_056748.1 coordinate 326,877,143, forward strand.
TATATTTTTTTCGGGAAATGCAAATGTTTCCATTGACCTGCTCATAAAGTCCTAGCTTACTCTGTCAAATGCTTTCTCTGCATCAAGACCCAACAACAGTGTTTTCTTACATTCTGCTTACCATTGGATCATCACTGTTCTGTTAATGTTGTCAAATGTTTGCCTTCCCTCCACAAAACCACATTGATCCATATTTATCAATTTTGACATTACTTTTGCCATTCTTTTAGCCATTATATCATGGTTTGGTATTGAAATGGGCCTGTATGAAGCTGGGTCTACAGCTACCACTGCTTTCTTCAAGGATGTTGGTACTTCTCTTCCTCTTAAAATACTGTTAAATAAAACCTAACAGAGCTTTATCAGTTTTTTTTCCTCTTAGCTTCCACACTTCCACAGTAATACCATTTACTCCTGGGGACTTTCCTGTAGATTGGTAACACATCACAATTTTTATCTCATCTCCTCCTATCCTATTAGTAATTGAGCCTCATCTACCTCTAACATTGGCATATTTAATTTTTCCATAAACATTTCCATTTTTATCTTTTCTTGATTTGCAAATTTATCTGCTTTATACAGACATTCATAGAATTTTTGAAATGTTTCTAATACCTCTACATGATCTTGTGTTGCCTTCCTTGTAGACTGCCTAAGTTTGGTGACGGCCCTTTCTACTTTCTGTTGCCTGAGTCGTTCTGCTAAAAGTTTTTGTGCGCTGTTGTTGTTATCAAAAAATAGTTGCTTCATAGCAGTCTTTCTAAACTCTTGTATATTATTGAGGTAATCCATTATTTTCACTTAGCATTCTGCAGTTGATCCTCTTCTTGTTTTTGAGTCTCCCTATTCTGTAATACTTCAACTTTGTCAGTCCCTCTAAATAATTCTTGTTACTTTTTAACCATAGCTCCTTTTATTTTATTTCCACCCTATTTTTAAACTCCACTTTAATTTTATCCCACTGCCTAGCTATATTTTCTGAAGTAATTTCTATCCTCTCGAATAGCTCTTGAATAATGTCTTCTATCCATTCCATAAATTCCTTTCAAACAGAGAGGTTGGAAAGCGCCAGTGTCTCATTTTTATTTCATTATCCTGTGTTTTTATTTTAGTTATTATTGGTGCATGACCTGAAATAGTTATTGGGTGTGTACACAACCTTCAATTAAATACATGTTTCTGCGAAATGTAAATTCTGTCTAGCCTAGCCCAATTTTTATATTTTGGGGAATAATATTTAAATTTACTCTGTACTCCTTTTACTGAATCCACATCTTTCATGTCAAATATTTTTATAAATTTCTTCAAAAATCTGTTCTCCTTTATGTTTTCCCTTCTGGGCCCCCCAGACACATCTTCACTGCTGCAAATCAAATTCCAGTCCCCACCTATATGTAATATTCCTTGCTGAAACTGATTTTTTTCCCAGAATTTTCTTATGCTCCATTATAGCAGTTATAGGTGGTAAATAAATGTATTCCAGTGTAATCCTACTCCCTTGCCAGTAGCCCATTAGCACCACAAATCTACCATTATTATGTTTTGTATCCTCTTCCATCACTATTGGAGCTCCTCTTGCAATTAATATAAATGCTCCTCTTTTCTTTTGTCCCAGATATTCTGCTGAATAACCATCCTGAAAAACTTTCTTTATCAAATTCACATGTTCAGTTTTTTCTGTGTGTGTCTCCTGTAACACAGCTATTTGCACTCTACATTTTTAATATAGTTCACTATGACTTCTTTTGTGTGCTTGTCTGTGAGACCATTGACATTTAAAGACATTACAGAAAGCAACATTGTATTAAAAAAAATATTCCAACCTTTTATGTATAACACCTTTTTTGTTAAATGTCTAGTTCCAGCTTTTGTTTTACATGTACACACCATTTTGCAAGCTGAACTTTTATATATTTATTTGTCATATCCATTTGAGCCTATGTTACATATTGCAAAACATTTTGTTATATTGAAAGCCCTCACAAGTACCCCCTAAAATCTATTAATTTACTACTAGCACACACAACTATGTACATCTTTAAATACTGAAGTTTTACCCTCCTATTTGGAACCAATGTCCCAAACTGATAGCTACACTGACAGAGCTGAGTTAACCTAAAAGAAGGGTTATTCATGCCTGTGCTTCTACTAAGTGCTAACTGTTTTTGTCTTATCTTTATAGCTCTGCCAGCTGGGAAAAGCCCTGACTGCGTTCAGATAACATTATCTCCTAGGCAGTTTATCTTTTCTTTTTTCCCCCAGCCAATCACTCTCCACCAGACTGTAACCAATTTCTCTTTATCAGATTGTCTCCATGGAGACATGAGAAGCAGACAGCCAATTTCTCATTATTAGATTGTCTCCATGGAGACATGCGAACCAGTCGATTTCTCTTTATCAAATTATTTCCATGGAGACAAGAGGGCCAGATACAGAATTGCTACTAAGTTTGCATTTAGTTGCCAGAAAAAGCCTCTTAATATTCAATATTCTTTTTCATTTACTTGCTTTCTCTTAAAACTTGTTACTAAATCAGTATCTACGGTCCTTGATACAGTCATTTCCCATGCAGAAATGAAAAAAGCACATTCATTTTTCTTTTGTAATTCTCTTTTAACCAGGCTTTTTTTTTTACATTGTAGTGCCTGCATTTCTTAAAACTGAATAAGAAGAAAGAGAGAAGGGAGAAAGAAAGGAAAAAAAGAACACCAACACATATTTACAATTCAATAACTGAGAAAGCTTTACTTTATAGCATGCAAAGAAAACCATACACCACAAAAAAAGTACTGTTAAAAAAAAGTTTCTCCCCCTCTTACCCTCCCCAAAGCATTTTTCCTAATATCTCTCAGTGCAAAACTACAGGCAGCTGCGTAACCAAAGAAACCTACAACTACTGACAAAAAATGGTACTTTGCTCAACAATTATCTGACCATAAAAATAATCCAAATGTTTTTCGTTTACTATTTCATCATTGATTACCCCAGGATCAAAGCAAAGCCCTGCACCAGTCACAGACGGATCCCTGCCTAAAATAGCAAAAATGCTTAATATAGATTTTATATTAAGTATAGAAAACCTAGTGAATTATCCCAATAAATGATACACTGCAAATTCCACACCCTCTTCCCAAACTACTCTAGTATCATCACGAAAGCCAACATCCTGTACATTAAAACCAATATTAACCATATACATCCGGCAGCTATTACAAAAAAATAAAACCTAGCTCTCTTTCAGCTGACAGGTTCTCATCCAAATACTGAAAACTTGCAGCTGATGCTATCACTAACCCTGTTAGTATTCTCATAAACAGATCCATCTTAAGATCATATGTTCCAGCAACTTGGAAAAAATCAATTGTCACCCCCCCCTACATAATGGAGGAAAATCAATAGAACTAGCCAACTATCACCCCATTTCCATCCTGTCTCTTCTCTTTGGAATTTTAGAAAAATATGTACATAGACAACTCCTTGACTACCTTATTCATAATAACCTACTTACATCCACTCATCATGGCTTCAGACCAGCACACAGTACAACAGCCCTAATAACCTTCACAGATGCAATCAACAGAGCTAGAGACTTAGGTCATTTAAGCTCAGCAAAATTCCTAGATCTGTCAATGGCATTTGACACTGTCACACTCCAGACTTTGTATGAACTATCTTCACTAGGCCTTAAACACACTTCTCTACACTGGTTTTCAAGCTCCGTATCTCAAAGAGAACAGTGTGTGAAATGGCAAGACTCTTTCACAATATTTACCCAGTAAAACAGGGGTCCCACAAGGCCCCATCCTCTGTCTACTTTTTCTCAACATTTTCATAAATAACCTCCATACCGCTTCCTGCCAAAATACCATTATCCAATACAGTTACGACTCAGCTATCATTTCCTCCTGTAAGAATCTTAACGCACCATAGACATAAAGTCCGTACAGCCTTCTCATCCATTGAAACATGGCTTAATAATGTGCAACTCATACTAAACCCAAACAAAACTAAATTACTACTCTTCACACCAAAATCAGACTTCACCAACTTTAAAATACATTCCCTTAATAAAACAGAACTTGAAGTGGTCCCATATGCTAAACTTCTAGGGATAACAGTAGACAATAAACTAACCTTTACCCTGCATATACATAATACTATCATAAAAACAGACCAAAAGTTAGGAATGCTATCCTGACAAAATATTTTACGGACTCAACACAAAAAGAACACTGGCCACCACATACCTATTACCCTCTTTACTTTACGGTGCCCCTACACTAACCAGCCTCCAAACTACAGTACAAAAATAAGCTAGAATCCTCTTACAATAAAATTGCCAAGTTCACAGCAGGATTACCATTCCACAAACATCACTGTGCAGCTTTTACCTCCCTCGACTTGCTCACACTACTGTAGCAACAAGGTACCAACAACTAACTATGGACCAAAAAAATCATCTATAATTCCGAAGTCTGTCCCTCCATACGTTCTTTGCTCCAAATCTACATAGACGATCGAACTCTCCGCTCAAAAGACAAGCATCTGTCAGTTCTATATAAACCAAACAAAACTACGGGGTAGTCTGTTTACTCCTAGTCTGTAACTAAACTGTAGAAAGCACTACCTTTGGACATTAGAACTACCTTAAATCTCAAGAAATTTAAATTTAACCTAAAACAATTTCTACTCAAGTCAAGCAGCTGTCCTTGCTCAAAAGCAAACTGATTACTAATTAATGAATTATAACCCTACCACTCCACCTCTCACCCTTTTCCCTCCCTTCTATCCTCCCTTTCTACTCCTTTCTCCAGTTACTGCTACCCACTCTACACTAGTTTCCTGCTAACAATTTCTTCACTTACCCCACTGACCCACACCACTTCATACTGTTCTCTTATAGCTAATCTTGAACCCATACTGTATAACCACCCACCTCCCACTGAATATGTAACACATTTGCTACCCCTTTCCAACTACCGATATTTATCTTTTCTAATCAACGTCACTCTCTTTCCCCCTTACTACATCTTCTCTATGTAAGTATGTATGTGTATTTATGTGTGTGTGTGTGTGTGTGTGTGTGTGTGTGTGTGTGTGTATATATATATATAGATATATATATAGATATATATATATGAGAGAGAGACGTGTGTGTGTCACTTTATCTAGACAAATTGTAAAACAATGCAATCACAGTTTTTTAAAAATCTTTTACAAATCAACTGTGTGTGTGTCTTCATACTCCTGTCTGTAACCATGTTAATATTTGCACTTTGTTAATGCATTGTGTACTACTCTATATTACTATCTACTATTGCATTATACTTGCATGTAACTGTTTAAATACTGTACAAACTGTTTTAATCTAGTCTAGGTTGTAATGGTGCTTTTCTCCCCAGGTCTCTGCTGAAAATGCATTTCTGACCCAGACGGACTTTCCCAGTAACGAAATGTTAAATAAATAAATAAAATATAATTTTGAGTCCACCACAAGTCCGACAAATTCTGAAAAAGTCCAATATTTTTAGATTTTCCTGTTCCATCATACTTCACAAATATAATTATTGCACTGTAATCCCACATTAAGTTACTGGTTTTGTTACTGTTAGTCTCCATCTCCCAAATTCTGTCTCATTTTTGATGTACTCTCGATTCTTATAGTCATCTCTCATGCTCCTTTCCTTCTGTCCAATATTTTCCTTTGAAACATTGGAAAAGGTTTCACAGGTACAGTCTTTCTGTGGTTTTTATTACCAGAAGAACAAGAAGCAGAATCTCCTTCTGTTTCACAGCTCACTTTTTGTTGGATAAACTTTTTATATTTCCTCCTTATTATGTATTTCATCAAAAAATGATTTTGTCTCTCCAGGGAGGAATCCCTTGAAGACAGCTGGGTACAGCAGTTTGAATGTCACACCTGTGTCTCAACATTCCCTGAATAGTGGAATGAATTTACTCCTCTTCTGCCTTGTGTACAATGAGTAATAATTCTCCACAAACACTCTGCTGTCTCCTTCTTCTAGTATTTTGTCCTCCTGCCACAGTTTTTGTCAGAATCAACTCCTTCTGCTGGTATAATTGCATCTTTACTCATCTGTACTATTAAAGGTCTAGGTTGCTTTCTCATAGCTAGGTTTGGAGCATACACACACTGTTCCCTTTCAACTAACAATTCCTGCTGTAGAATACCATTCCAGTTGCTTATTTGTGCTTTCATAAAATTAGTGCAGTCTGTTCCTTCCAACTTCTCTGGTATGGCTGAAAATCTCAGTTTTTTTATGTACTCTGGTCTCTAATTCTGTTATTTTTGAAACCTCTCTTCCTTGAGCATTTTCATATTCGGCCAGCCTTTTCTTAATTTCAGCCTCTGATGTTTGCAGTTTTATCACCTCATCTGAATATCTGTTTAAAGCTTCTTCCATTTTTCCCAGCCTTTTGTTGTTTGCGTTGATATTCTCCATCAGTGTTTCATTTATTTTAACCAGGTCTATGTGCAGTTGTCTTGTATCTCCCTGTAGGTTACTGGAAGTCATATCTGGAGGTTGCATTGCTTTTTGCTGAACAGCTTCAGAACTTTCCCCAGTCAATGTTTCTTCCTTATTTATTTATTTTATTTATTTTACATTTGTTGACCGGGCTAGTCCAACTGGATGCATGTCCATTTTCAGTGGAGGCCCGGGGAGAAAAGCTCCAAGGTCATAGTTAGATTAACAAAAACATTGTTATTGTTACACAAGATAATATACTGATTAATACATTTACAATAATAAGCCTATGACAAGTGAGTACAAATAAATACACTGATGCTTACAGACCAAATAAGAGAAAGCAAGAAATATTAAATGATTTAACAAGGTACAGATTAGAACAGCCAGACAAAGAGGACAAGAATAGGGTGTTCTTTGGTTTTTGGGTTAGGCAGAGGCTAAGAGAGGCCTAGGTACGACTGGGGCAATAGCTTGTTAGTCTGGAGAGGAACAAGGGCATAACCATTTGGAGTTCAAGTATGCTCTAAGATGTAATTTAAATTGGTGCTGAGAGGGCATAAGTCTTAGGTTGTTTGGTAGTGCATTCCAGGATTTGCCAATGGAATTGGCATATAGTGCATCACCACCGGCATTGTTCGATTTAATGGTCCTTACTTGAAGACTTTTGGAAGACCTGAGGGAGTTAAGGTTGGAGTACTGGGTAAGCATTCTGTTCAGTGAGGGAGTATTACCTGGATGGTTAATAATTTTAAAAGCCTCAGAAAGCTGGTTGAATTTGAGTAAATTGGACAGTTCCAGCCATTCAAGAGACCTTAAATTTAGGCAGTGATGAGTGCGATAAAGGCGTTCCTGTTATGAATCTGGCTATGTGATTATAGGTAGTTGTTAGCTTATTAAGTTCTTTCTTGTTTAGGAAGGAGAATATTGGGGAGGCATAGAGGAGGGTGGAGAGTAGGTGAGTTCGGGCAATAGTCAGTTTGGTGTGCGGAGTTAAGAAGGCCTTTATTCTATACATCGACCCAAGTTTTCTGTTAACCGATTTAATAGTTAAGTTTACATGTATATCAAATTTAAGTTTATGGTCTATGGTCACCCCTAGCAGTTTGGTATTGGATACAGGGTAGATAATGGTCCCATTGTTGGAGGACACATGGAAGGTGGAATTGTTGGTGTTGAGGGGTTCTATAGTTTGAGCAGTCACTGAGGTGGGGAAAAAGAGAAGTAATTTGGTTTTGGCCGGGTTAAGTAAGAGTTTAAGTTCCAAGAACCATTTTTCGACAGCAGAGAAGCAGTTTTGGGTTGAGGTTTGGAGTTTGGCGAGGGATTCATCAGAGCAGATTAGTGTAGAGTCATCTGCATATTGAATACAGGTGGCTTTGGGAATAGTTGAGTGTAGGCCATTTATGAATATGGAGAAAAGAAGGGGACCAAGGATAGATCCTTGGGGGACACCAATATTAGTTGGGAGTAGGTCTGATAGGTTGTTTTGCCACTGGACTGCCTGTTTTCTACTAGAGAGATAGGCATTAAACCAGCTTATGGTTAGTTTACTAAGATGTAATGTTTCCAGTGCCTGAAGCAGTAGTTGGTGGTTGACCATATCGAAGGCTTTCGACAGATCTAGAAAGAGCGCAGAGGATATTAGTTTATTGTTGCGATTGTGGTTGATTGAGTCTACAAAGGAAAGAAGAGCAGTGGTTGTGCTGTGATGGGGGCGGAAGCCATGTTGGGTATTTGATAGGAGGTTGTTATGTGTGAGGTAGGTAATGAGTTGTTTATGGACACAGCGTTCCATAATTTTGGCTAAGGGAGACAGTATGGCTATGGGCCTATAGTTAGAGGTTTCAGTGGAGGGCCCTCCTTTGTGGAGGGGGATGATATAAGAGATTTTCCAGATAGAGGGAATAGATGCTTCAGATATGGTCCGGTTGATCAAGATTGATACCGGGTAGGCTATGGCATCAGATGCTATTTGTAGGTATTTGGCAGGGAGCTGATCAGCCGCGAGGGTGGTTGGTTTCAATTTTTTCAAGAGGGTGCGAATGAAGGAGGTGGAGATGGGTTGTAGGTTAAAGGTCATTTGGGTAGTATTTGTAATTGGAGTTGACACTGAGGGGGGCGAGGGAAGCTTGCTGGCAAGGGACTGGATGGTCTCAATGAAAAAAGAATTAAAGGAATTGGCTATTTTTGTTGGGTCATTGTCAATGAGTTTGTCGGGGGTGGGGGTAGTAGACTTACCAGGATGAAGTAAGCGGTTAAAACCTGCCCAGAATTTTTTAGGATTATACTGATGTTTGTCTTGGAGGTGACAAAAATATTGTTTTTTATCAGATTTAACAGCTTTTTTGGTAGAATTTCTTAGCTGAAGGAACTTGATGCGGTCTAAAGGGGTTTTTGTGGTTCTCCACTTTTTCCAGGCCTGGTCTCTAATTCTAATTTTGGATTTAGTTTCTTGTGTTAGCCAGGGTGCTATACATTCTTTAGTTCTCGTAAGTCGATTAGGAGCATGGGAATTAAGTATCTTGAGGAAAGTGTTGTTGAAGTATGAGACACTTTCGTCTAAGGATAAGGTTTTTAGGATGTGCCAGTTACAAGCCTTGAGATCAGCTAGGAATTGGTCAGGGACAAAATTTTTGCTAAACCTTACTAATCTAGTTATGGGGGGAGTCTTATTTGAACATTTGTGTTTTATAATGAAGGTAGCAAGGTGGTCACTAAGGTCATTGGGAAGGGTCCCTGTGGTATAGCTATTTGAATTCCTATTAGTGAGAATCCAGTCAATTATACTCTCCTTTTGCTGTGCATGTCCAATTCTAGTGGGAGAAAGAATATTTTGCGAAAAACCATGTAAGTTAATGGGGAGTGGATTTGATTGGGCGAGTAGAGAGACCAGTCTATATTGACATCACCTAATATTATTGTTTCTTGTGGATAGTTATTAGCAAGCCAACTAAGGGTTTGTTCAAGATTTTCTACATTTTTGCCTGGTGGTAGGTAGGTTACTATGAGATTAATACTTTTATGTCTGTTTAGGGATATCTTAAGAGCAATCAGTTCCAGGTTTGGAACTTTTGGGGGTTGCAGTGAATTCGTTGTGATGCTCAAGGAGTTCTTGAACATCACAGCTATTCCGCCACCCTTTTTGGTTGTACGATCCGCCCTGATGATGTTATATCCAGGAGGGATAATTTCCTCATTCCTTACTTTTTGTAGCTGATTTTATTCCAGGTGCTTTGTTTCTTTTTTCCTGGCATCCAGGCAGTACACTTACTAGCCAGTTAGTGAGATGTATCCATAAACACAAAAGTCTACTGGCCTTCTCTGTTGAGTTTGTGTCTTCACACTGGGAGAGCTAGAGTGAAACTGTTACTCAATGTGCAGCCATCTTGGAAGTCCTTTGTATCAGATGTGTTTTTGATCTTAAGGACATAAAAGCAAGGATGGACACTTCCTTATATGAACCATAAAGAAGGTTTTTTGCATAATATTGGTAGTCTTAACAAAAGAAATAGAAGTGATACACAGGGTTCCTGGATGTGAGGCAGATTTACCACAGCCATTGGTGATCTTTGTCATCTGATTTTTCAGTTTCTGGTGCAGGAGACATATCCCTAGCTTGCAAGTCAAAATATTTGCTTTGCTTCCTTACTCAGTATTACTTTTCTCTCCGATGTATTTGTTCCCAGCATCTGTTCCTTACGTAGTTTCCTCCATTTATGTCTAGCCACCTTCTGCTTAATTTGTGCATCCTTAATATTATATATTCCAGCTGGAAGAATTTCTTTGTTCCAGTCCTACACTGCTTTATCTTTACATTTTTTGCTACTTTATAGATGTAATATTCTGCATAGTTATTACTTCTTTCTTTAAGGGTTTGCATCCAAAATGTTATGTCGTCACTCTAGCAACAAAAAATGATGCAAACAATAAATGGGGATGGAGGGACTTGTCCTGCAAAAGTGATACATTTGGACATCTACTCTTATGGTTAATTTAATTGCATAACTATAATATGTTGGGGTTGACATGCAGTTTCTTTCACAGATATAAGGTACAGTATTTGAATTTCATATCTGGTTATGGAATGTAATAATCTGCAGACTGATTGCCTAATGCTTACCTGTGAAATATTCTCTCTTCTACTCACGTGCTTTTTCTGTTTGCACCACTATCACCTTTTTCTACCTTACTCTAAATTAATCTTTTTTTTGTTATATATGCAAATCTCAATTGTGTGGTCATAAAATGCCCTTTCAAATCTTGTGGTCCTAATCCTGTTGCTTCACAGAAGAATGAGGTTCTCTTTTAACCCTTTTACAGGGGCAAAAGAGCAGCGGGTCTTTAAATGTATAGTGTTTTAGTTGAAGATATCCTACTTCTGCTACAGTGGGGTTTTGCTTCCTCAATTCCTTCCATCCTGTGGCAGATGTACAATTGTAATTCATGATTGTGACGTGCAGTACACTTAGAAACATATTTGTGTGGACACATTACAAGTAATTTCTATGAGTACGGTTTATTCAAAACAGAATGGCTGAAAATAATTTCCTGCAACTTTTAAAGTATGTTTTTTCTTTCTCAGTGGGGTACATGCCCCCCTCCCCACACACACACACATAGACTTACTACATCCATTGTCTCACAACCGTGGGGAAAAATGCAAAGTACATTAGTGCGTAAAGTGATTGCTGTGATTTTTACTTTTCACAAGCAGAACTTGCTGAGTGAAATTTTACTGTGACTTTTTAAGGGAAAAGTATACAGATTCATAGCCAAGTAATTTCCTAGCTACTGAAATGCATAGGTAAGTTGTGTTCAGCTTTTTATTGCAAAATGCCACCCACAGTTATCAGAAAAAAATACTATGTTTGTTTGTTGTATAATTTGGTTTTATAAATGAATGCAACTTGAAATTTTACTTTTTTTTTTTCCTTTGTCTTTTTCCCCTGAAACTTTGTTGTTACCACAATAATGAATCACAGTTTCAACGTTTTCTCTGCAATTCTCCATTACAGGTATGTTGTTGTTTTACATTTTGTAGCACATATTGAAGCTAACGTGTATTGATGCTGCTGCTACTAATAAATGTGCCAGTGCCAAAGGCTGTTTCAGAATCTTAGTGGAAGTTTGAGTTATATGGATTTTTATACAGGATGGTGCTTATACTTATTTCATGTTGTTTCCTGGATGAAGTCGTGCAACTGGTCTCGTTTCAGAAAAGAGCCAGGGAGATTGATATTCATGTGGTGTAATTTGTTCTTGATAAAAGATACACTGAGCACAGAGGAATGCTGTGTAAAATGCTCTGTGCAGGAGTTATGCTACAAACACATTAATAATTTCGATTAAGGTACTTTGACAAGATTGTATTGCATGATCCATTTTGTTGCTACCATGTGAAAATGTCAACTGTACCAGATTTAGTACAGGTAGAAGTGGTATGCCATTCTTCCAATTTTCTTTTTCATATATTCGCCCGGTTATTGGTAAGGACTTTGTTATTAGTAGTGTTGGGGCATAGCTTCTACTCAATAGCTGTCATTCATCTGCTAAAGTGAAGCAATTACAAATGCAGTTTGTTACCTAAGCAAATACTGGTTATTCCATAATGGGATTTTTTTTCCTAGCCAGCTCAGGACAATACTTAGTACACATTTGTGAAGCAAAAAGTAATATGTTAAGTGGATCTAAGGAAAAAGATGACGGCCAATTTCAACAAAGGAGTTTTGCTGATGTTTCACTGGACTACAGAAAAACTTGCAGACTTTGCTTAAACTCATTTGTAACCATGTAGGTTGGCAACAAAAATGTTTTAGTTACAATGTATGTATTATAGATATCTGTGGAGTTTTATCACTATAAGTATGTTTAGGATTTTTAGCGGGGATTGTGTAGCAGGCATGAAATGACAAAAGGGTAGAATATTTATATACTTGGTGTGTTTCATGAATCAAAAGTTTATGTAGGGTTAGTTTCAAATGTCAGGTGTGTGTTTTTTAGACAAAAATACTGTATGTTTTTTAAAGGAATGATGTCACATGACTGATTTACTATATTTAAATGGAAGGAAATTATGTGTATGTTTGTATCTGATGAAGTTCCATTTTTATGGTGGAATAAAGGAAAGAAAGCGCTTATACAACCTTTCTTGAAACTGGTGGTGTTGCCTTATTTTCATTGGAAAGCCTTGCACTTTTTCTGTATACTTGCAACTATATTTATGTATGTTCCACATTTCTTGCCTTCTCATATGTTCCTTTAGCTTATATTCTTTCATTTGTTTTTTGGCACATTCAGTTGCTGCCTGATTTCTATCTACTTCTGGTTTGATTTCCATTCCCGTTTGATGCCGATATGCTTCTACTAGACTAAGAAGGGAAGTCATCGCAGAAATACCTCACTAAAAAATCACAGGCCTAAAGCAGATGCCCTATGCTGACCATCTAAAAAAACTCCAGCTATACTCTGTGGCATATCGTCTACTCAGAGGCGATCTCTGCTTAATATACAAGGCCATGTTAAACCCAGAGCTGTTGAACATGCTCCACTTAAAGAAATCCCAATCCCTCAGAGCCACACGCTCCAGGGATCTAAACCTTGTCATCACAATGAACAAAACATGCTGGAGGGATGGGTTCCTGACCCAGAGAGACTCTATATTCTGGAATAGACTGCCCATGCATGTCAAGCAGAGCGCCTCCTTGGCCCTCTTCAAAAGGAACCTTGACAATTGGATGGGAGATAGGAAATTCATCCCGGGGATCTCGTCAGTCGCCCTGCTAGACAGGGTTCCAGGTAAGTAAATATTGTGGGAAGAAATATCTAGCAGATTGTTATGGCTAGGCTTGTATAGGCCCTAGGGCTGATAGCCTAGTACCAACCTATGAACCTATTTATTCTCCTCTTGTTTCAAAACTTTCACTATGTTTGGGTCTTGTGAGGTCAGCAGATATGTATGCATTCCCATGATTGCAGATCTATACATGTAATCAATTTCAAGGAGGCCCATGCCTCCTTCCGAACGGGAAATATATAATCTTGGTATGCCCTGATTTTTATAAACCATTTGATGAGCAGGAAGCATCCTCCTGGTTTTCCTGTCTAATCTCTCCAGAGGAAAAAAAAACCCTCTCCTACCTTGTAGGGCAGAGCTGATTGACTATTTAAAGGACACTTATTCCTGTAAATGCTTCAGAGGCAATGGATAATTGAATTCTTCCTAATAAATATATCTCCTGGTTACTCTGTTTTTACTTCATATTGAATGTCCTGTTGACATGACCTGTGTAATGCCGAAATGTGCAGCTATATAAAGCTGATTTCTTTTGCGTGCCTCAGTCACTCTTCTTTGCTTTAACTCTGCTGCTTCCTCCAGATCTTTGCTCCAACTTGATCCTTGATCTACTTTCAATATTTTACTGAATGTATCAGTCTTACTGTCTGTTTACATCATGTTGAATTGCCAGTTCATAACGCATTTTAAATCCTTTTTTGGTGCTGCATTTTGATCTTTGTTAATGCTCTGCACAGTATTCAGGTCACTTTATGTGAATTCTACTGTTGAGTCCTAGCGAAGATGTCTACCCGGTAGGCACTTAATACTATTTACAATGGATGCCCTGTTTTGATGTGCACTACTTATTCTGTCTGCTGCCCTTGTATGTATGATAGTGTTTCATTTTTGCAGTATTTGCATAAACCATATATATATATATATATATATATATATATATATATATATATATATATATTTATATTTATATATATATATATATATGTGTGTGTGTGTGTGTATGTGTGTGTGTGTGTATATATATATATATATATATATATATATATATATATATATTTTTTTTTTTTTTACATTTGTTAACTGGGTTAGTCCAACTGGACCCAGAGAGCCATTTTCAGTGGAGACATGAGGAGAAAAGCTCCAGGAATGTAATTAAAAAATATATGAAAAACATAACAGTTCAAGTTGTAAGATACTTAGCACAAAAACACAGAGAAATATGCAATACAAATGCATACAAGGCAAAAGTACACTATTTTGAGAATGCAACAATGTGTTTGAGAAGTTTGGTTAGTGTTATTTACAAGGAATGCAGCAATGCCTAAAATAATAAAAAAATCAGATTAGTATTATGGCATAGTACAACAAAGATGCATTTAATAGCATAGGTACTAGCTGCAGAGAGAATAATATATGTAGACAGTTTAGGTAGATACCAGGCAGATATGTTAATTGAGAGAAGAAGAAAAATTAATGTGGTAGTTTCCTGACAAGTACATACCCATGCATGTTGGAAATGCATTTTTAGTTGCTTTTTAAATTCAACACTTTTGGTAGTGGAGTGAAGGGACAATGGAAGTTTGTTCCATGAGTGTGCAGTTGAATGACTGTAAAGTATTTTTCCAATATTTTTGTTTGGCTTGGTCACCTGCAGAAGGTGTTTTATAGTGCATCTTTAACTCTAGCTATGATCCTGTACAGCCTTGAGGCCCAGGTCATGATGAAAAAGGTTTATGGACCAACCTACCTTCCTGGTTAACAAATTATATAGAATAAATACTTCTATACCAAGCATCCTTAAAGCTTGTAAATTGCATTGCTTTGTACTGTCCTGTTTATCCAATTCCTGCAGCAGTGTGAAAACTCACTATAGCAGTAAATATACAAATAATAGGAACCTTGCTGCTTGATGAGCTGTCTTCCCCAACTATTTGGTAATTCTGTATGTACTGGGCCTGGTAACCAGTATAGCTTTTATTCAGCCAATTTATAGTCTGTGTCTTCTGAGACTTCCTTAGAGTTTTTTTTGTGTTTGAGGTTGGAGTTTGATGCTGTATAAACCATTATACAGGAAGTAGTATTAAAGAAGATTTTGAAGATTCTTTTCTGTGGCATATCACAGGTGAATGTTGCACGTTCCATATTATTAGCACACTTTTATGTTTGTGTTATTTCTCTTACAAAAAACGGGGAAACTTCTCTGTGTGGGAAGCTCTAAGATTCCCTGTAGTTCAGGCACCTAATAAAAAACATACTGTGAATATCCAAACTAATAACGGTGGTAGAAGTACTTTCTTTAAAAGCTTTCCAAAGTATAAATCCACTGATGAAAGTAGGGAAGCACAAGCTGGTTCAAGTGGAATCTTCTTTACTAAAAACACACAGACTAGAGATCCAGATATTAGTTGAAAAAACGGAACAAAATGTAGAAATTCCCCATTCCGTTTATATACCTGTTTAAAAGCATGGGAGTGGCTTACTTGGGTAGCTGTGTTGTAAAAGACAATTAGCATATTTACTTGCTAAATACCCCTTCCCCCTACACCAGTGTGAAAATTGGCACAGTGCTGCCCTACTTCAAACTTTGTAAATCCAAGATATGTTAAACTAAACTAAAAGTTACACATTACTAAAACAATGTCTTTCGGCTTTTCCCGGTAAGGGGTCGCCGCAGCGTAACTCCAGTCTGCTAATGATTGGCAGTGGATTTTTACGGTGCTGAGTTGCCAGCCCGACACCCAACCTTCAAAGAAGACACACCTATTCACGCATGCACCTACCTGCATGTCTTTAAACGTCACTCGACCGTGGGGAGGACATGCAGACTCCACACAGTAGGCGCTCCAGCCAAGAATCGAACGGGAGAACCTCTTGCTGTGAGGCGACAACGCTAACTGCTGCACCACTGCAGCCTTACTAATTGCAAAAATTTCCTGAAAGCATTTCATCGTAGTATCAAAAAAACAAAAGTTAGCATAAGTCTTCCAAATTCCATAGAAATCATTTCTGCCAACATTGAGACATTTTTAACATAGATCTCTTTAGTCTATTAGAACTTCTTCAAGTTCAGTATTACTAGCAGTAACTTCTGCACATCCTTAGCATTAGCCATAGGCCAATTCCCAGCCTTTCGGCTACAAAGGACTTCATCTTTGTAGCATTTGCCATGCTAAATATCTATGGCTGGTGGTTGAAGCGTGAATAGTCTTCAAGGACAGGGTCAGTTGTTTACCATTCACTGCTTCCCTGCTTTTGACTTCAAAACTGTTTCATTCTCTGTTGAGAATCAAGCTAAATGTCCTTTTCTTTACACGTTACAGTTGAAATGTTTTTGTATTTAGTTTGTAATGTCCTTAGTCCAAGGTGATAAAATTGCCGTACCACAAGAAAGTAGTCTTCATTACTGTTAAATGCCAACAGTGCCTGTGTAGATTGGACTGCTTCTCTGTTGTTGTAGCAGTCAGCAGTGCTTTTGCAAAGAAGTTATATTGTAATTTTAAATACGTTCTGTGAAATGCTGATGTTTAGATATTTGGTTAAAAAAATAATACATTGTAATTCATAGTGTTTTGCTTCCAGGCTGTCTCCTGTTTTGTTTTTCCTGCTGTAACTGAGCAATTACTTAAAAATTCTCCAGAGGATGCTAAAGTAAAATATTTACAATGTGCTGTATTGTGGTTTCTTTTGCTGTGCATTATAGCTAGTTTATTGATCATTTTATAGTTGTTAGTTTTAACCAGGACTCTCTCTAGGCAGTTTGGTACCCAGCATAAAACTTAATTACCATCTATTAATTAATGTTAAAGCATCCATCCCCTGGGACAAATACCATGCCATGAAGTGAAAGTCATACCATATAAGTAACAGAGTGCAGTGTTGAACTTTTTTAGTCTTCAAACATGATGCCTGGAAAAACATGAAAAAGTTACAATTCCTTACTAGAAAAAAAAGCCCACAGGACTGGAAAACTTGAATAATTCATACAGGCTTCAAGTGCTTTCATTATGATCTTTTTACTGGTAACGTATTGGTGGCTTCTGCCTAGTCGATAAGGCAGTGACTCATCTGGCTCTATTAAGAGAATTTCTGAACTGTGCTGTTCAGGGACCTAATACCAAATTGGAGAAACTACTACTAAAAATGTATTCATTTCATTCATTCTGCGGTTGCCTACTTTACACATTTCAGGGCTGCGAGGAGCCAGAGCCTGTGCTGACACTCAGCAGGTGCAATACAGAAAATAATCCCAGAGAAGGTTCCAATATGTTGTAAATAGTAATGGATACCAACATGACTGATGCATTGCACAACAGGATTAAGAATTAACTTCCCCTTAAAATCAGAAGTCAGTCATAAAATTCCTTCAGAAATAATTTTGATATGTGTATGTATATGTGGTGTGTGTGTGTCTGTCCATCTATGCACACACATATATATATATATATATATATATATATATATATATATCTATATATATATATATCTATATATGTATATATAGATACACACACGAGCAGCATAGTGGCTGTTTCACATATAAGAAGCACTGTTTTGCTATATCGGGAATGTTGATTTGAGATGCTTTACATACATCATGTAGTATGGTATGAAATACATGTAATGCATTATGGTAGTGAAGTACGTTGTACTAGAGCTTTTCTGAATCATCTTTTGAATTGCTATTAAAAGCAAGATCTATAGCTCAAAAAGGGACAGTTTGCCTCACTTAAGGATTTTTCAAGACCTAGAGTAGGTACTCTTGGGGAAAACCTAAACAAAAGCTGGTTAGTACCAAACTCCAACGTGAGAGTTTGCGCCCTGTGTTAACAGGACCCTAACTATGATAGGGTGCTAGAAAACTGATTCTCGGTATGGGAGGCAGGTTAACCATAACTGTAATACCAGAGAACTTTAAAGAGTTATCATTTTTTATTAGGCATTAAAAATTGGGCCAATAAACCCTGTACTTGAGTGTAATTAGAAAGCATGTATGTTTTCTTTGTATGTTGAAAATGAACTTTGTTTTAGATTTTGTACTTTAAGTAACTAATGAGGGTATCTTTAGTGAGTGACGTTTACTACACTGGTGTTTTTTGTTAGCCCAGTGTGGTGTATGTGTTCAGTACCATAAATTTGCCATTCCTGCCTCTCAGTCTGCAAGTGTAAAATATTTCTGAGCATTAAATACCCTCCTTGGAAAGAAAGAACTTTTGCCATCTTGGAGGGCTCCCCACCTGGAAAGAAAAGGGGTAGTGAAGTTTTTGTCAAGCATGGTGACTCTGGTGCAAGTCATCACAAATATGTTAATATGTGATGGGTGTTCAAGAAAGGAGCAAGGCTAGAAATAAATATTTACTCTATCTTTGTGAACAAATTAATCTGATTCATCTATGCAGTCCCTCCTAAAGATTATCTTACCACTAAATAAGCTAAGTTGGGATGATGATGTCAAATCATGCTTTGCTACTTTTGCGAGATACACCACCCAGGATATTTGATTTCAGTCTGACTGGGCTAAAAATGAAATCTCACAGCATACAGGAAAATGCGCTCAAGGTATCTCTGTCATCATGGAAGGTACTGATTTTACAGATTAGCAAAAACACAAAAAATATATGCCTTCTGAAACATAGGCCATGAAATTTCATAAGTGGACATTTAATTAATTTAAAATGGTAAAAACTCAAATGTCTGATTTAAAAAACAGAAGTGAGCAGCAAAAGTAAAATGGTAAAAAAATGTTAGCAGTTGACAAGTTCAGAATGTAAGTCCCAAGTAATATACATAACTGGACTTTTCAAAGTGACCGTAAGAGTATTGATACTCTGGTTGTACTAATTGAAAGGGTACTATCTAATGAAGTAGTATTTAAAACTGAGCAGCCTAAGCCCTTAACTAAGTGTGTAGATGTCTGTGCCCCCCCCAATCATCAAATAATTTGGCTCTTCCAGATGTGGGAAGAGAGGAGATGTTGCTAAAAATGTTTAATATCTAACAGTAATGTGATTTTTAACCATTGTGGTTGAAATTAAAATCAACATTTTCTGCCAAAAATATAATTTTTAACCAACAAGTCTAGATGAAATTGTACTGATGGAGTAAGTTAAATTAACATCTAAATCTAGATTAATCATATTATTTCTATGTTGCTTCCAAATTAGCAAAAGGTATATTATTGCTGGTGCTGGATGTAAAGAAATCATAAGGGTTACCAGATTTTGTGATTGTGGTTACTCTAACCAAGAAACCTTATGTCTGTAGACGTAAAACAAATGAAAGGAGGGTGGAAGAAATTCATGTCCATGGAGACAAGTAGTAGTATCCTATAACATGTAGAAATTGAAACTGTGATGGGTAAAATGTTAAATTCTGTAGTTCTGATATCCATTTAACACATGGAATTATAATAGGTCAAGGCTTCCCTCAGTTAAAACCACTGTTGCAATAATGGAGCCAGGGAACACAGATCCTCTTTAACACATTTATTTAACTACAGTTGCCTGCTCTTTGACTAGAATATACTCCTACTAGAAATGGTGGGAACAGCAATCTGACTCACTGTTAAGAATAAACAACCCTGAATATATCCCTAGTAAGAAGTGGGAAAGGAACAGCAGCAATACACTGCTGAATTACACAGTCCTACTAAAGAGTGGCATAGACATAGATACTTCAAAAGGAAGTAAAATCTGCCTTTTAGTGGAAGGACTAGATGAATCTGTATACTATTGAAACTGGTTACTCAGTCTTGCCAGAAAATACCAGCCGAAATTGAAAGGGATGAAACCTAAGTTAGAGTTTTATCTAGATTTTAATCATCTTGTGTAATGAAAGACATTGAGACCTACTGAGCAGTTTGTCCAGAGTGTTATTAGAAAGCACCCCATCTTGGGTTTAGAAACCAGCTGATACCTGCATCTGTTATTGAAGTCTCATTCAAGCAGATATCCATGGATCTTATAGGTCCATTAGTAAAGTTTAGTAATGGCTACCATCACATACCAATGTTTAACTGTGCCACTGTGTTTCCCAAAGCAGTACCCCTTCAGAAAGCCAGTGCTGTTAACTTTCAAAGAGCTAGTGTTAACCTTTCTTCATTTCAAGGAAATAATCATGGAACAAGAAACACCATTTTTATCCATGGTAATGTACCATCTTTGCCAGCGTGTTAAAGTAAAACAAATGTTTTGTTTGTATGTATTTGATTGACAGAAAAGTCTGACCAGGAAAAAGCTAACTCAACTCAAACTTTAAATCAAAGCACCACTTTCCTTCAATTCACAGTGGGCTCCACTGGTCTATGTTGATTTTTTTAGATATTTCTTTACATATAGATGTTAATAAATCCACCTTTGTGAACAATTTCACTTTAACAGCAGTCATCCTTGTTGGAGTAAAAAGAACATACCACCGGAGAAAATTATTATGGTATCACGTTTGACCACAGATTATACTACTTTTAGACTCAAATTAAAATGTTATTTAGATGTTCCTAGAGAGAGGATACAATATTATGCGTTTAGTTGATTTAGCCAGTGAAGTGTTAATTAAGAGATATTCTTCTTTTTATCCAATTTTAGTGATTGGCTATAGAAGTGTTAAGAAGAAGTGTATAGAATAATTAATACTACTGATTCTTATAATCATTCATTTAATCTAGAAATGCCAGTTGATAAGAATATAAAAGAACTTATGTTATGTAATTGGAACATTCGGAAAAGTGATACAGAATTGTTTTCAGTAGTTGGTGAAAAGCCAAAGTTTGTGTCGTAGGGGATGAGTCGTATCACTGGACATGTTGAATTCCTGGTGCCATTTCAGTTTGTAGCCACAGATAACGTATCTGTCCTTAGCACTGGGTTATCTGCTTTCTTTATACAGTACTATCCTTTGGCCAGTGCTGCTTTTTTGTCAACCGTGTCATTACCTAAGAAGGACCTCCTGCTCTTCTTGTATCTAATGACTGGAAATGGTAGCCCTTTTTAAGGCACTCCCTTTTAGTGACCCTATATTTAATTGTACTGTTGTTTTTTTTTTTTATATATATATTGGAGCTTTTCTTCTCAGGCCTCTGCTGAAAAAAGGCTTTGTGCCCAGTCAGACTAACCCGGTTAACAAATGCCAAATAAAAAATAAATAATTAAGTAACAGACGTCTGTTCTGATGATGATGATTTTCTTCACTATAGTAGAACTTGGCTGTATTCTGTGCTGATTTTCCTGCCCAGGAAGGGAGTTCAGTAAATCCTGCCTGCATTATCTTTGACAGGGGCACTGATTCATGCTGCCTTTCTGGACAGTCGCACACAAGTGAACAGCTACTTATTTTCTCCTTTACCTATTAGATGTCAGAATATGCTGATGTTATTAAAATTGGGGCCTGTTTATTGCCCATGAATGATAGTTTATCATTTGATATTTAGTACAACTTACTGGATAGTTTTGTGGCATCGAATTAAATATAAAGTATGACAAATGTGGCATTATGTTTTTCGATCCACCAGCCAGAGCATGCAGTTCTGGTGGGTTGTTATAATTTGACTAAATTAAGTGCTTACAAGGACCTAGAAGATGTGATGACTAATTATCTGTCAGGCAAGTCTGATGCATTTGTAGTAAAAGCACTGACAATAGATAATAGATGATAGAAAATGCAGTGAAAATAGTTTAATTGATTTACAAGCTCCACTTGCTTTGTTAAAAGTATTTAATAAATTTGACCAGTAATGGAATACAATTCTGTTTTTTGTGCATATTATGAGAAGGATTATTTGTTATAAAAACATGTCCTGTATAGATTAACTTGAATGTCTTGGATTAGTCTCAATATGTTATAGACTGTTGAGGGATAAGCCTTGCTTAGACTACAGTGCATTGTATAACGAAAAACTGGGAATTAAATTAAATTGTGTGGGAAAGTATCATGAAGTAGAAGTTTTATCTATGAAATAGATAAATGTAGATCAAGTAAAAGAACTAGGTTTATATCTGTCAACTGTTAGATTAATGGAACAAGCTACTTTTATCTATCAGACATAGTACCTCAGATTTCTCCGTAGAATTGTTAAAACATCCTTAGAAACCTGGGTGGGTTCCATGGTTTACTTAATAGATCCAGAGTTTATATTCTGATATTGATCTTTGAACCTGAACACAGTAATTATAAACTATGAAAGTATGAAATCTGGTGAGCCTTTTGTATGGCTTGTTTTTCTTTGTCTCCCTGACATGATTACGTATGAGACTGCTGCTGTGGATTTTGCAGTGTCAGAGAGTGCAGTCATTATTCTGTCTTGGTTTTATTTCTGGTCACTGATTATTACTGTTTTTACTTAGAATTGTGAATGTATCCCACTAGCCTGAAAGGGATTTCCTCCTTTATTGAGTCCATCCTCACAACCTGCAGACTTCGAAAAAAGGAACAAAGGCATTTGAAAAATAGCAACAGCTATCTAAAAATCTGGACATCTAATTAGCATATAATTTGAATAGTAAATAGCACATAACTCTTTTTGCTTCTAGTTGGAATGTGGATTACTACTCAGAAACGCGTTTAAAAAAAGTGCAGACAAAAAATGGAAAAATATAAGCACAATATCAAAGAGACTGTGCATAATCTGTCGATATAAACAAACTGTATGACAAAATTCTAACAGCCTCAAAAATAATGTGTGATGAGGAGGATTCATAAAATTGTCGGAAGGGGTAAATCGAGCCTGCAAATAGGGACTTGCTTCCAAAAATAGGGACTTCATAAATAAGACCTGAATATAGAAATGTTCCTTCCAAATAGGGACAGTTGAAAAGTCTGATTCAGTCAGTCAGTCATACTTTCTAGTGAACTCACTTCAGGACAGCTGGTCTTTGAGATGTGGAACAGTTGCTGAAGGCTGTGTAAGGCAACCTTCTAGAGCTGAAAATTTTTCCTTGCCCTACATGGTTTGGGGAATCTTTGGGTTGGGTTTTGTGGCAAAAAATTCAGACCACCAATTGCTTTTGTATCTAAAAAAGCAATATTTTTTGTTTGTATACAGGGTTTTCTGTCTAAAGTTCATTGTTTGCTGAGTTTTGTTCAAAACATCGCCTGGATAATGTAGCACTTTGGAGAGTGATCTCTCTTGCTTGATCTGTTTCCAAGTTATGCTCCTTTCGGCAGGTTGTGGTTAGGAGACTGGTCTGTGGATTTATTCTCCTTAGACTTTGCTCCTTTCCACATTTGTTGTGGATCACTAACCTTCTGAGAAGATCCCGAGCAGAAAAAATGCACAGCATGATTGTACAGTAGTTTTCTAGCAGGTGTAATTCCTGGCATTTTTTGTTTACCTTCACAAACATGGTGATCCAGACGGTAGACATATTCAGACTGTCTGTTAGGTTAGCACTCTAAATTTCAGAACTTAGTTTCTCTTCTTTTTTCTTTTTTTGTAAGGTCTTGGTTTCTCTTATCTTCCTTTTTCTTTCCGAGGATACTTCCTAAGACTTCCAGGATGTCTAAGGCCAACAAGAATCCATCTAACGGTTACACTTATGTAAGTGAAAATGCTTCTGCATTTGTTTGGAGAAGCATTTTTCCCCTGCATTGTATGAGGCTGTAATTCTGTTTGATGTACTGTAGGCACCAGTTTGATTTGTAACTCAGTTATTTCATGGTCATGGTACATGCACTTACTAACTCAGAACATTATGACCTTGTAGGTGGTAGACGTCTGACCAAGACATTTGATTGAGTAACTTTTGAAAGAGGTCTGTGAAGAATACTTTTCCTCCTTGAGACTTGAACCTTGTGGTTGACAGGCTCACAAATCTACGTTTTCAGCCTGTTAACCCTTTACACTTTCTATTGGAAAACACTTTTCTCAATGGCCTTTAATTTTACCATAATGATTGCACATTTATGGAGGTTCACATCAGTTACGGACCATGTATCTGTTAGAATAACCTACATTTATTTTGAAAATGGTTAGAAAGATCTTGCTTAGGCATACATTTTACTATCCTCTTTTTATTTCCAGGGGCATTATTCAGGATGAGATAGAGACTTCCATACATTGAACTGGCACCGTTAAGGAAGATTTTATTTCAGGTGGAATAAGTGATTTCAGGAAAAATTTACCACTTGCTTGCTTTGTTTACTTTAAGTAGGAGTGGGTGCCCACTGGAAAATAGACCTTTGCCAAACAGATTTTCAGTTTTGCTCTCTTTTCCCTATCATGTTGATTCCCTGTCAAGTATATGACTGAGTCATTCTTCAGGAATTTGAGTGGTTCTTAGAAAATATATCTTTTGCAGTCAGCTGAAGCAGGGGTGCTTGTTCTTTGGTGTACTGTACCATGGACTACAGTTCAGATTACTAGACTGAGTAGAGTTTTGCTGTGATTTTGGATTCTACTGTCTGTAACTCTTACTTATTGTCTACTGCTCTGGTTTCTGTATCTGCTTTTCTTTGAGAGGTACTGGATACTGTTTCAGATTCTCCTCAACAGTAACTCCTCTGCAGAAGATCGTCATAATGAGATGTAACAGACTGATGAGCAGAGAGATTTTTGGTTTGGCTGGGCCCTTATACAGCAGATACATTGCTTCTGTGAGCAAATGAGAACTTTGAGTGCCTAAACCAGAAATAGAAAGCAAAATCTATAGAAAAAAGAGAGAAAAAGAGGGCTGGCATGAACATCCAAGAAATCAAAAAACAGATTGGGAAGGAGAAAACTACTCACAAAGAGCACGTCAGCATCTGAAAATGACCCTAAGTATTCTTTGACATTATTAACAATATATCAGGAGATCAAAGGGATGAAGCAAACTCTAGTCGAGAACTAAAATCACAGGAGAAGAAGAATGAAGAGGTGCAGCAGTGTCTAAATGAGCAGTTGACTTGATACAGAATTTAATAAAAGAGAATATGGAACCGAAGGCCTGGGTGGATGCTGCAGTAACGCATCTGGACTGCATTGAGATGAAATGTATATATTTGGAAGACTGGGTTAGGAAGAAGAATGAAAGGCTGACTGGTATACCTGAAAAACATGAGGGGCTCAACTGTAAGAGGGCAATCGAGACTTCTAGCCAATGGACCTGTTATCCAGAGTCATAAATCAAGACTGAAAGAGCACACTGAACCACAGGGAGAGTGGAGTTGGAGGGAATAAAAAGGGTGAGATCTGTGATTGCCCATTTTCAGATTTTTTTTAACTCTGATGGCAAGTGTTAAAATGATTGTGGGAACCTGCAAATAAACTGATGGCCGGTGGTGATAGTGTTTGCATACCAAGACTTCTTTCCAAACAAGAAGCCTTTGCATTAAGCAATAAATTTGTGTAAGGAGAGAGGAGTTTGATGGCACACGATATATCTCGCCACATTTCATAGCTTTGTGCAGGGAGTAGTAAGATTTTTGATGGCACATGATATATCCAGCCACGTTTCATAGCTTTGTGCAAGGTATGGTAAGATCTTTCAGAAGCTTGAAGGAGGCAGTTAGCTGGCTGCAATGACCTGTCAACCACAGAACTGGTGTGATAATGGAAGACTCTCAGACCTGGCAAGGACAACAGGACGTAGTAGTTCAAAACTAGGACAACTTCCCTATATTCTGCAAACAGCAGAGGCTGAGTGGAATTGGGGATGGGCAAAGGAAAGTCCAGGACAAGTCTTAAAGCTAGAAGATAAAAACAACTCGTAAGGTGAAGTTATGCAATGCTTATGTGAGGAATGGAAAAAAATGAAGTAATAGCTAGTAATAAGTGGCTGCTTTTTATTTTATCCATTTTTACTTAATGTAACTGAAAACTAAGAAACCTTCTCTTCCAGCTATCTTGTTTCATTGTATGGAGGTAGCAAGTTTTCACTGAAATGTGAAGTACTAATGTAGCTCTAATACACATGCACTTAGTCATGATGCAGCAGAGAAGATGGTTATTGTGGGTATTGAATAGTTAGTTTTCTTTTTTTTTTCCCTCACTGATCTTTTTCTGTTATATATAGACTCATGTAAGACAGCGAGTAAATCATTTAGTTAAAAATATGATTTTCCCATGCCAGTGAAGTCCTCATGTGGAATGTATAGGGAAGGGTCTCCCTAGAGGAATTTGAAAATGAGATGGAAGGGACGACAAGTGAAATGGTCTGAAAAAAGTGTGGGAGGAGGGCCCTTGAGATGACCAGTGAATAATGAGAGAAGCTACCATAAAGTTAGATAAGGAGGGTTGAGTGGTAAGGCTACATTAGGTAAGAAAAGTAGAAACCATGTAGTTAAAAAGTTTGTAGATTAAATTGGGAATGGTAGAAGCACTTCTGCTCTTGCATGCACATTAGATTGCTATCTCTTAGATGGTAAGAAAACATGGTAAAAGAGGTAGTCTGGGAGTGGCTTCCTGGGTTTTGAATGCCTAAAGAAAAAGGAAGGGATGATGAAAGAACAAACAAGGTAAAGCTTGGAAGAGGACACTGCAAGAGGAACCCAGAGGACATTGTAGGTTTGAAATGTGATGGTAGAAAAAGAACGGGTTAAGCATACAGTCAAACACGAAGCACAAGAGATGAGAATAAAAGCACTCTTCTGCAGTAAGTATGCATGGCACTGTGTTACATATTGACAGGACAGAGGATTAGAAGAGGAGAGTGAGGAGGTAACAACACACAAGAAATGATAATGAGTGAATGTACTGATGAAGCTTGAGTCACAAAGACAAGATGAGCATATGGCTGCAGGTATACAAGTACAAGTGCAGAACAAATTTGAAGTGAAGAGGGTTTTATGCAAACTTAATGAAATGAGTAAGTAGGCGTAAGAAGAAGGTGGGTTGAGATACTAAGGACAGGAATGTAACTAAAATTACATATCGAGGAAAAAGTAACGAGACAGAAATTTTTGATGAGAAAAACATTAAGTCAAATGGAAAAGGAGTCTGCAGTGCAGATGGATGACCCTTGTGCATAATACTATGCTGTCATAGTTGTAACAGGATGGTGGGTCAAAAGGGTTAATCATGCATAGAAAATGTGAATCTCTGAAGGTGGAAGTAAAATGTGTTCGCATGTATAGTTTTTGGGGAATTAAGGGAAGAAAGGGGAGGGAGAAATTTAAGGATAAAGAGGCTCCTGGAGGATATATGATTAGGCTGGACTGAAACCAAAGGTAGAGTTGGAAAAGATGAAGATGAGAGCGAGCGAGAGTGGGGTTATGCAGATATTTAGTAGTTAGAGAGATTAATTAGAAGATGGGGGAAGTACGGTTGTACACAAGATTGTAGAATGTGAATGGATTGATAAAACTAAGAGTCAGAACTCTAGGATATTTAAGGAAACAAAAACAGAAATGTTATCCCTGTAAGAGATGCATCTTTAATCAGAGGAACAATGGCTAGGAGGTGGAGGGAAGGATATAATCTGTCAGCAAGTGCTACCGGAGAGTGTAAAAACAGAGGCATAAGAGAGACTTGGCCATTTAAACTTAATAGAAAAATTGAGGATAGGAAATGATAGCATGGATGATTCAAAGGATCTCTGGAGGTGGCTAAATATTTGATAGTAACAGTATATGTCCATCCATATCACTGTTGCAGTATTCTTAAATAAAGGAATCTCCTGCCAAGGATAGCCCAACATCCAGGCAGTATACTAAAGCCATTAGCACGTACAGGTACCATACGTCACACGTACACTCCCCACACAAGGAGTAGGGCATAAAGGTGGCATACCGACACACACACCCAGAGCTACTTTGCCACCAGTCTGAACGCTATTATTAGATGTCAGTCTGAACCTTTTTTTCTGTGCTGGTTATTGAGCCACTTTTTTTCAGATAAGTGCCCCATCGGGGTTTCTCCTTATCTTCTTATTTCTTTAGTATTCATTTGTTTCATGTAATCCAGAAAGGGAAAATGTCAGTGTGGGAGGCAGACTCCAAATAAAGACGGTCACAACCAATGCCTCTTTTGATTTGCTGCTTCCCACGACCATGTGCAGTGTTCTATCTGCCAATCTTTTGTCCCTAAGACTAATTAGTTGTCTGTCCTCCTTATCTCTTTATCTTGAAAACCAACCTATTAAGCTGTGGTCTCAAGGTGCTGTGGCAATCTTCCCATCACAGTGGAACACTCCCTGCAGTTAAGGATCCCCAACATGAATGACAGAATTTTAGTCTGAGGTTGTTTAATGCTTTAATGGCTTTAAAGCCACCTGCAGTGATGTCTGTGCTTGCCTCTCACTGGTCTTCCACAACTCTTAAAACACCTGGAGAACTGGATTCCTTTTATGAGGATCAGGACTCTGGGGAAGAGTCCTTTGCCTACTCTTTCCAAATCCCTTCCCCCTTGGATTATGGTTCAGAAGAAGAGGATTCTATTAATCCAGGTTTCTCTTTGGAGGAGCTCTCTTTTGGGGACATTGTTGCCTATATGATGGAAATGGGTTTTGCTCTCAGGTTTCTTATATCCAG
Organism: Protopterus annectens; assembly: GCF_019279795.1. Classification (NCBI taxonomy): domain Eukaryota; kingdom Metazoa; phylum Chordata; order Ceratodontiformes; family Protopteridae; genus Protopterus; species Protopterus annectens. The sequence continues at coordinate 326,905,865 of NC_056748.1, forward strand.
AAGAGGTATTATGAGCTCATTCAGATATAGTCTCTTAAACTTTCTGCCACCCCCCCCCCCCCATTCTGGCTGACCTCCTGGATACCTTTTCAGCAGCTTTTATGGCACCTGATTCTCAGCCCCCAGTTCCAAAGAAACCTGACAGATTTTACAAGATGTCTGGTGAATATAAATTTTTGTATAAATGCCCTGCTACAGATCCTTCTGTGTTGTCTATCTCTTCAGACAAATCCTCCAAGCTTTTGCCCTCTTCCAAGCTGCTTCCTTAAGACAAGGATAGTAGGGTCATGTAGAGGCTGGCAAGAAGGTTCATACTGCTACTACCTTGTCTTTTAGGACCATTAACTACTAGACCCGCATAACTAGGTAAGTTTTGGCACTCCTTTCTCAGTTAACCTCTGATCTCCCTGACTTTGAGGGGAAGGCTTCTGCTGTTTCCATGTTGGGTTCTACCTCTCAAGTTGCCCACTATTCCATTAAGTGCAACTGTGATGCTGCTGATGTTTCCTTCAGGGCTGATGCATTTGGTTCTGTTCTGAGCAGCTACTCATGGCATTTTCTTCAGGCTTTGCCTGATGACATTAAGGCAAAATTGTTGAATGCTTCTTTGGGTAATAAAAATCTTTTTGGTGGTGCTGCTGAACTTTTCACGTCTCTTCAGGATAGGAGCAAGGACTTGTAAGATTTTAAACCTATTTTTGTTTCTCCTGTTCCAAAATGTCAAAGTAATTACCCTTCAAAATCTGCTTTTGTTCATATGCACACTCACCCTCCGTCCAAGGGTAAAAAGGGTTCTAGACTTGTGCCTCCTGCTAAGTATACTTAAACACCTAATTCCCAGAAGCCTGCCTTTCAGGACAAGCAGGGTTCTGTTTAACAGTTTGTTTCCCTTTCCCTCTGCCAGATCCCTTTATCCTTTCATCTTTCACTGTCCCTTCCAAACTGTTTAAGAATTAGAACAGGCTCTTGGATTCTGTCTGTTATCTGCCAGAGGTATTTCATGGTTTGGAAATCCCTTCCTCCCTTTTGGGCATCCCTCAGGCTCCTGGGGAACAACTTCCTTTTCCCCAGAAATACTTTTTTCTCTTTTGGTCCAATGCACCATTCAAGCTGTATCCCTGACTCAGGTAGGGAAGGGTTTTTTACTCCAGAATATTTGTGGTTCCCAGGAAGGAGGGCACTTGGAGACCAGATGTTATTTCCAGGGCTAGAGCTGGCTTTGCCATGGCTGTCCTGCATGGATTTCTGGAGGGCTCTTTAGTGCAGTTCTGTTACCAAGTGTCTTCCTGAGCATTTGTACTCTCCCTTCAGTTAGGAATACTTCAGCAATGATATTCTTTCTTCCCTCTTGGCCAAGGGGTTCTTCTCCCTTTTCTCCTTCTGGATATACATGTTCTTCCTTGTCGCTAAGGATATTCTGTTCCTCCTGGGGCATTTTTATTTCTGAGCATGTCTGTATGTCACCTTTATACCCTACACCTTGTGCTGGGAACATACATATGACATACACTGCCTGTAAATGCTAAAAGTTTTGGTATACTAGCTGGACGTTAGGCTGTTCTTGACATGAGATCCCTTCAGTTAAGAATAGCGTAGTAGATGGTAAGATTTTACACAACTGTATTGTAGTCCAGCAAATCTAACATGAGAGTGTTAGGAGGAATATTGGCCAAGATTCCAAGAAAGGATACAGGTATGCATAGGTGACTGGAATGTTACCTATTCAAGGAACCACAGACTAGGAAAAAGTTGATAGGATGGGTAGATATGTGGAAGATAGATGGAATAAAGCAAGCAGAAGAGGAGTTTACACAGTACTCTGGTAGATACAACTGGTGATCAGGGCTAGACAAAGGGATACATCATCTGGGAAAATTCAAGAGATGATAATACAAATTAGTATAGAGCCATTAAGAGTAACAGATCATGCTTTGACAAGAAATACAGATACCAGGAGAAAAGGAATCGCTTTTAGAAAAGCACTGGAGGATCCCGAGCTTACCTCACTGATAATGCAGAACAGAATACATGGGTGTTTAAGTTGTTAAAGAAGGTGTTAGCAGATGACGGAGAAATATGAAGGGGAAGAGGTAATAAACACAGACAGTACAGGCATATATTAAAGGAAAAGCATAACATAAAGATTAGGAGATTGATGATGATAGAATTAGGAGAAATCCAGAGGAAAAGAGGTGAGAGGACCATAGTATATCAGGGAGAGGGAGAGAAAGATAAGACTGCTACAAGGATGGAGGATGAAAGGATATGGAATAAAAGGGTAGTAGCAGAAAATCTTTATTTTAATACAAATCACAAAGCAGCACAAGTGCTGGCAGTAAGATTAAGCCTTTGGGGGAGATATTGGAAGGTTTTAGGGAATACTGTCAAGATCTTCATGTAGAAGAAGAGGAGAAGGAAGATGACAGATGAACCTACAGAGAAGTGGAAGTACCCAGCAGTAACAGGATTCAGGGAGGAGACTGGTGGAGAATGAATGGTGGTGAAGAGAAATGCCCAGGAATTGATGGATTCACTAGTGAGATATGGGAATTAAGGAAAGAAGGGATATTGGAGAGCTGGATTTGGATGTTTAATAATAACTTGAAAGGGGAGGTCCTGTCAGAGTCCCAGAAAAAAAGCGATGATCTTGGTGATACACAAGGAGGGGAAATGGACCAGTTTCAATTTTAAATCATAAATGCTTTATGCAAATATAAGCGAGTAGACTGAAGAAGATTATGCCAAAATGGATTCCTTGGTATATCAGGATAAAAGCTGAGCAGTAGTGCTAAACAAAAGATGGAATGAGAGGGAAATGAATGGAAAAAAGAGGTATGGAAGAAGGAGATCAAATATCTAGGAATGTGGTGTTTAGATATACTGAAGAAATCCGTAAAAAAGCACATGCAACAAAATATATGAGAAGGTCAAAACTCTGGTGAAATGGAGATCCATAAAACTGGATATAAATCAGGGATAAGAAAGGTTGCAGTTGTTAATACTTCTACAAATTCAAAGATTCAAAGAAAACATTATTGTTATTTAGGAAACACAAGCGCAACCTAAATGCAGTTTCGGTTGTCAGCTAGTCATCAGAGTACAGAGGCAATTTGAGTACAAAAAGAATAAGGCATGAAATTTACACAATTATTCTAATGACCAACACACACAAAAGTACTCCTTATAACTTATTTCTAGTCAGGTAAAACTACTCATATATATATATATATATATATATATATATATATATATATATATATATATATATATAAAAACATATGAGCAAATATTGTAGACAGAAAAAGAGAAGAAAAGGCAGTTTGTTAATATTGCATATGAGGAATTATTGCAAATGCACTTTTAAGAGAAATATATTGCACTTCTGTAAGACTATATTAACTGTAGTGAATTAAATAGTGTGTCATTTTCATTAAACTATTACTAGTGAGATCAAGTTTGGAGGAAGGAGACGTCCAAATTGATGTCAGAGTTTGAGCCTTTTTGCTGTTAGATAGAAGCTGTTCAACAGCCTGGGGGTCCTACAGCAGATTCTGCAGTATCTCTTGCCAGATGAATGTCTAGCAAACCAGCCAAATGCTGGATGTGATGTTTCTCTAAGTATTTTGTTTGCCCTCTTTATGCTGCTTGTTGTAAAAACTTCTTGCATGGTTGCAAGATTTGTGTCCATTATCTTCTCCGTAATCCTCACCACTCATTGAAACTTCTTCCTGTCTGCTGTAGTACTGTTTCCGTACCACACAGTAAAGTTACAGGTGAGAATGCTTTGGGTTCCTATTGCGTTATCGAAATGCTGAAACTTCAAACCTGAAAACATCGAACACAAATGTTTGAAGCTTCAGCAATTCGAATTAAAAAAAAAAAAAAAAAAACAGCTCAATAATTTTTGTAAGCAGGGGGGCAAGCCCCCCACACCCCCCGCTGTTTAAATATACCAACTCTGAGATCGCAGTACAGTGTAATAAAGGGAAATATTCCCTTTCCGCACTGTAGTGCGATCTTGAGTTGGTATATTTAAAGAGCGGGGGGTGCATGGGGGCTTGCCCCGATGATTACAACAGTTACTTACTGTCCGTTGTTTTTTTTTTTGTGTTCGAAATTATAAAACTTCGAACATACAAATTCGATCTTGTGTTGTTCAAAGTTTTATTTCGATCACATAATAGGAACTCGAATGCTTTCCATAGTTCCTATATAGAAAGTGGATAGAGCATTCAGAGGAAGCTTTGCTCTTTTGAGCCTTCTCAGGAAGTGCAGGCATTGCTGAGCTTTTTTAATTATCTTGCCAGTGTTCACGGACCAAGAGAGATCTTCTGAGATGTGTACCCAGAGGAACTTTGTAGAGTGAACTCTTACTGTGACCTCACCATTGATCTCAAGTGGCGAGTGAATGGCTGGGCTTTTTCTGAAGTCAATGATAATTTCTTTAGTTTTTGTTGACATTCAGATCCCCATTGTTATTTTCACGCCATTTGATCAGAGAGCTGATTTCGTTCCTGTATTCCCTCTTGTCGTCATCCCTTATGAGATTCTCTACAGTGGTATCGTCTGCGAATTTGATGATATGGTTATTGGGAAATTTCTCAGAGCAGTCGTGGGTAAGGATGGTGAATAGTAAAGAACTAAGTACACACCCTTGAGGCACACCAGTGTTAAGTGTAAAGATACCTGATGTGTTGTTACTAGAACATGTCTTCTGTGGTCTTCCAATGAAGAAGTCAAGGATCCAGTTGCATAGGCTCTTGTTGATGCCAATGTTAATTTGCATCAGAATCAATGTGTTGAATGCCGAACTAAAGTCAATGAACAACAGCCTGATGTAGTTGTTCCTCTCCAAGATGTTCAATAGAGAGGTGCAAGGCCACCAAAAAGGCATCTGTAGTGGATCTGTTTGGCTGATAGGTAAACTGCAGAGGGTCAAAGGTCAGTGGCAGAGCATCTGACAGATGCCTTTTTACTATCCTTTCAGAGCATTTCATGACATTTGAAGTTAGTGCCACTGGTCTGCAGTCATTTAAGCAAGTTGGATTGGCTTTTTTGGGCAGCAGGATATTGGTTACCCTGAAATTCGGGGCAAGCATTTTGGGGATTACGTGAGGTGGATATATCGAAGAAAGTAAAATAGCCCTGCAGAATTTCATCTGGGATGGAGAAAACACCTGGTGTATCTTGGGAGTTAGTGTCAGTGGAAAAGGGAGGGTTGGGAGCACCAGATTTGAAGGAGGTAATCCAAGCACATATGATATCAGATATTTTAAGATTGGTATATTTAGAGTACTTGCTATATTATTAAGGGGAAGATTAGGATGATTAATGAGGGGATAGGATCCTAGTGGAAATGCTTTTAAATCCTCCAGAAAAGGAATATTTGTCTAAATTGGATGAGGAAAGTGCAAGTATATTCAGGGAACACTGTCAAAAAACAGGCCGAAAAGAGAGGTTACTCCCAAATGGGGGGGCTAAAGAAAGATCATAATAGAAAATCAGCAATAGCAGTTAAATATACCAGTCGATAACAAAGAAAAAGTGTATAATTGCATTGTTTGATTGAGCATCCTGGTATCAAATTGTTATATGCAAGAATAAAGTAACATTCTTTCTATTGTAACAAGTGACTAAAGATAGCAGCACCCTGTGTGACAGTGGCTGCTCTGTCTCCTGATGTGCTTTTTTGTGTGTTGTATATTATTTGTTGATTTTTCATCCATTTTCGTCTGTTTTGACTTGGTCAAGTGTGTGGTTTGTCTCCATGGTGTTCTTGCTGGGTCTTGTGGATTTCCTTGTGTTTGGAGATCGTTGGACTGTTTTTGGTTATCATTGGGCCAACCATAGCTTTTCATGGAGTTTCACTGGTTCGCTGGTTTGGATACAATCTGTATTTGGGTTCTGTTCAGTTGGAGGGATTGGTATGTGATTTTGGATCGTTGCTGTGATTGAGATGGAGCTAATGACGGCATGAATTGCTGTGGTCATTTTGTTTGCCATTCGGGCCTGTGGGTGGTGGAGGTACCCTGAATGCAGGTAGCGGAGACGTGATGCGAGTCCGAATTGGAGTTCTGTTAAGTCGGAGATCGGTCTGGGACTTGAGACATTGGTGGTGTTGAGGATGGAGCTGGCGACAGTGTGGATGGTGTGGATTGCTGTTGGCACTGTAATCACCACTGTGAGGGGTTGTACATGGGTATTGCAGCTTTGGGCCTTTGGATGGCTTGGATTCTTGTTGTTGTTGCTGTGTATTGTTTCTGTGTTTATGTTTGCACATGTGCCTAGAGAAACGTAATTTTGTTCATCTGTACACTTGCTGTATGGTCTGAATGACAGAAAGTTTTACTTTGAAGTGTTTTAGTCTCTTCCCTTTTCTAAAATGCATTTCCACTTTTTCTAGAGCTAAGCTTGCAGACTTTTGTTTTAAATGTTAGAGAAAAGATTTTCCTTAAGGTAGGTGGTAACAGGGCATCATTGATCCTTGACTTGGGTACAAATATTAACTGAATAGGATACCCTAAAACAAAATAGGTTAACCTGAAAATTTCACTTTATGTGGTAGCAGTTTAAGAATGAATTAAAAGATCTACTTTGTTAAAAGCCCGAAAGGGCATTAATGAAAAAAATTAAAGAAATGGAAAATTAATTGGTTCAAAGTAAAAAAAAAAAAAAAAAAAAAAGAACAAAATTAAGACAAATATTACAGATACATTTGTTTTGGAAGTCTTGGCTGTTTTTAGTGTTCTGATTTTGTCTGCGTACTTTTAGACTACATAAGTTCATAGGTTGGTACTAGGCTGTCGGCCCTAAGGCCTATACAAGCCTAGCCATAACAATTCCCTGGCTATTTCTTCCTACACTATTTACTTCCCTGGACCCCTGTCTAGCAGGGCGACTGATATGATCCCCAGGGTGAATTTCCTTTCTCCCATCTAATCATCAAGGTTCCTTTTGAAGAAGGCCAAAGAGACACTCTGCTTGACATTTATGGGCAGTTTATTCCAGAGTCTGGCGGAGTCTCTGGGTCAGGAACCTATCCCTCCAGCATGTTTTGTTTATTGTGATGACAAGGTTTAGATCCCTGGAGCATGTGTCTCTGAAGGATTGGGATTTCTTTAAGTGTAGCATGTCCAGCAGCTCTGGGTTTGACATGGCCTTGTATGTTAAGCAGAGATCGCCTCTGAATAGACGATATGTGACAGAGTATAGCTGGAGTTTTTTAAGGTGGTCAGCATAGGGCATCTGCTTTAGGCCTGTGATTCTTTTAGTGAGGTATTTCTGCGGCCTTTCCAGTTGTTGCAGGTGTTTTGAGAGGTACATACCAAATGGGGTGTTGTATTCTATAATGGGTCTAATGAGGGATGAGTACAGTGGGACAATGACCTCCTTTTTTCTGGATGAAAAGCCCTTAGTGATGAGGTGTGCCACATAGAAGGATTTCCTGACTGTTGTGGAGATGTGGTTATCGAAGATGAGACCACTGTCCACCTGTGTCCCTACGTCTCTTATCACACTTTTGGTGTTTAGTGTACTACCACCTATGTGGTAATTCACGGGTACATGTTTTTTCCCAAAGGAGATAACTATAAATTTCTTGACATTGAGCTTGGGCCCATGGATCTGGCACCAAGCATCTGTTTCTGTAAGGCCCTTTTGTAGAGTATCCACATCATTTGGAGGTCCAATAATGGCTCCCAGTTTGCAGTCATCTGCGAACTTTATTAGCCAGAGCCCCATAGTATTGGCCTGTACTTCAGAGAAGTAGATGCCAAACAAGAGTGGTCCCAGGACTGAGTCCTGAGGTACTCCATTTGTCACTTGTCTGGAGCCAGATTTGGAGTCAGCTACTTTTACATTGTGGGTTCTGTCAGTAAGCCAGTTGACAACCCATCGAGTGACATAGGGATTAATGCCCAGCTTAGTAAGTTTACCTATGATTCCAGAGTGGGGGATGGTGTCAAAGGCCTTGGCGAGGTCCAGATAGGCTGTGTGGACCGCCTTACCCTCGTCCACGGCTCTGGAGACTGATTCAAAAAAGTCAGTCGGGTTCAGGAGACAAGATCAGCTCTTCACAAACCCAAACTGGGTGAGGTCCTGTGTTTGAAGGTTGGCAATGTCTTTGTTTATAGGTTTCATGATAATACGTTCCATGGCCTTGCAGATCAGGCTCGTCAGACTGATGGGGCGGTAGTTCCTGGGATCCAAGGTGGATCCCCCCTTTTGGAGTGGGATTTGAGCTGAATGTAATTTAAGCTGCTACAGCTGTATCTTTGCTTTTTACAGCTTAGATTTGCTTTCATTTTTGATCCTTCACTTGGGTAATTGCTGTATAAGGTCCGTCTTGGATCATTCAGCCCACCAGTTAACAAAATAAGTAAAATTGACTTAAATCCATTTTCAGATCCAGTGTAATTGAGCAGACTTAATTTCTTCAGGACAGATTTATCTTATTCTTCAGTCAAAGAAAATCTTTCACCTTTCTATTACTGTTACCCTCATGTCTCCATTGATCATTTGGTGAAGTCTTCCTCTTGAAAGAACTGTGCTTATGAAGACATCTAAGGCTGTCCATTTCGGTAATATTTTGTGGATTTAAAATTTCTCTCCCGTTTCCTTTCTCTGTGAGAGTACTGTTTTTATTAGCCATACGTAATTCTCGGAATATTTGTGTTGGGAAAAGAGGGTTGTGGATCGATGGATGGATGGAATGTGAAACACAGGTCTTAATGTGCACTAGTCTCTCTTTTTCCCCACAGTCTATATATAGGCATTAACATGCATAAGCCAGGTGTGTGTGTGTGTGTGTGTGTGTGTGTGTGTGTGTGTGTGTGTTTGTGCGTGTTTTTAAGAACTGATCTTTCTTTCAGACCTACAGAAAGTTTAGCTGTATTTTGAACTGTTTAATATGGTTAGCTAATCTTTCTATATAAAGAAAATAAATAACAATTAAAGGCTTCTATGCATCATGTAGCAAGAACCCAAGGTATCGAGGGAAAAAAATGCCTGTATCAGCATACCTTAAAGTGTAGGAAGGAGGGAGTTGGTGCTGGAGAGTCACCATCTGCTTGCACATTTTAATAACACTCTATATGTGTATATGTAAAATTCGGTTATTGCTGATGAGGTCTACACCGAAAGACATTGGGTTCAGTTTGAGGAAGGTAAAGTTATGTATTTATTTATTTATGCATGCATTATTAACTGGTTACTTCCACTAGGTAGTGGTCCCTTTTTGGAGGAGATCTGGAATGGTATTCAAGTAGACTAGGGGAATTGAGCCAAGGAACCTGAGAACTTTTCCTACATTTTTTGATAAGTATCGTAGGATTTTTTATATCAGTCTGAGCTACCACCATTTTGGGCAGATGAAAGCTCAGTTCAGCATTGTATGTGAAGGATGGCACACTAATCATTGCGGCTACTACCTGCTTATGTTGCACTGCAGTGTCAGTACTGGAAAATTAATCCAAGCATCAAGTGCAGGAATTCAACCCACAGCCTTCTGATCTTCCAGCACCAAAGGTGAGCATGCTACCTGTTGAGACAGTGATTATAAGTTGGATTATTAGCTGGGCACTGTTGAGCTTATCTGGTGTGGCAGGCCGTGACTATTATCCAGTGCAGTAGTGGACATTTACCATTGTCAGACATACCCGGTCAACATATGTAATAAATAAATAAATATTTACCTTTAAGGCTGAATACCCTGTGTATGCCTAAGAAATACCAGTAGTGAGATGACATGAAATTAATTTGTCACTGTTCCAAAAGACAGGTTTCCATGTCCCTATATATTCTTACGGGCATTGCCAGCACCTTAAATCAAGGGAATAATACTTATCTCTTGCTACCGTTCCTCTAACCCTGATATCTCCAGTGTATTTTCCCAATTAGTTACCAGCTTCTTTGCACATAGCCCCTTATTATTACGTTTTAATACTTTATACATCATACTTATTTGTTTATCTTTCTTTGCTTCTTCAGTTCTAGCTTCTTTTTAGTAATGGTATCCCCTGCATTTTTCTGATTGATTCCTAGCTATTTTCTGTGCCAAACTACTACTACAGAATCTTCAACATGTTGGATTGTATTTAATCCAACTTTTCCTACTTAATCTGTACAATTCTGTAAATTCATTTAGAGTTATTCAGCTCCCTCCTTTCCTGGGTTGTTTCTAGAACTGAATTGATTTTTCTTGGTTATTCCAGTTGTGAAATGTAGGCATGTCTAGCTGGATTAGTAAGAACAGTTGGTTTAAGTTCAAAATTCCACCAAGTTCCTGTAGATGTCCTCCCATTTCGCTTTTGCAATATTCATTACAATAAGGATCTCCTGCATCTCCGGCAGCCCAATGTCTGGACAGTATACAAAAGCCTTTAGGTTGCTTTAAAGTACGCCATATGTCACAAGTATGTTTCTTGCGTAGCGTAGGGCATAAAGATGATGTCCGGATATATCATCCTCAGAACTTCTTTGCCATCAGTCTGAACACCATCTGTTGATCATTGGTCTGAATTCCCATTCCATTGCTGGTTCATAGACAATCGCTGGATCTTCAGATCTTTCATCCTCTCTTCTTCTCAGGATCTCTCTAGGTGCTTACAGACAATACCACAGTGATGTGGTATATCAACAAATGGTGGGGGTGGGACAAGATATTATCTTTGTTGGTTAGTTTTCCTAGTGTGAACTAGCTATCTGGTTCCATGTGACTCTTCAGGCAGTATACATTCCTTCAGGTCAAAACACTGTGGCGGACTCTCTGAGCAGGTCAATAACTCAATCCGACAAATGGATGCTTCACAGAGATGTGTTTTTGACATTGTAGTGGGGTATTCCCCATATGGATCTTTTTGCCTCCCCTCTGAACAGAAAACTTCCTCTATTTTGTGCCATAGTTCCAGGTCCTGTAGTTTGGATGGTGGACGGCCCTCTCTTTTCCTTGGAAGGGGATGTTTCTTTATTCTTTTCCTCGCCTTCCTGTCATTCCAAAAGTCCTGTTCAAAATTCAATCAAATGCTCCCAAAATCTTGTTGATTACTCCCTTTTGGCCGAAATAACATTGGTTCCCTGTTCTTCTGCATTTAGCCAGGGCGCAATCATCACAAGTTACCTCACAAGGTGGACTTGCTCACACAATGCTCAGGCCTCTCTGCTGCATGCTCAGGCCTCTATGCCTAAAAAAACAAATGATAAGAATGGCTGAAGATCTTTTAACTCTAATCAGGGGAAGCCAACCTCCCCCTTCTAAGAGACCTAGGAATGAAGTTGTTTATGAATCTTCTGACTCTTTTGATTCTTCTGATGATCTGGATTTGCCCTTATCTACTTATGAGGGTTCTGATGCAGCGGACTCTATTCCCTCTGCTTCCCCTCCAGAGGAATTTTCTTTTGGTGAAACCTTACATACGCTAATGGAGCATTTCCACTGGGAAAGCCAGGATTTTTCTGATTCAAAAAAGAGGCTTGGGGATTTCTTACTCCTGCCTCAGCATAGGCCTTTAGCTATTCCCCTGTACTAGGCATTGTTGATTATGCTTTTTCGGAATCTAATTTAGCACCTGATTCTTTGCCTCCTGCTCCCAGAAAACCTGACGGATATTACAGGGTTCCTGATTCACACAAGTTCCTTTTTTAAAATCCTATTGCGGATCCAGAGACTATTTCACAGGGACCCAAGGACATTAAGGCTTCTACTGCTAAAATCCTACCCCTGCTGATAGAGACTTCAGGGCGCTGGATAGATGCGGTAAGAAGGTTTATACTTCTGCAACCTTGACCATTAGGGCTTTAAACTGCCAGTTTCATATGTTAAAGTATCAGCAACATGTTATTGGATTGCTTAAACAGAAAATTATGTTGATTCCTGACTGTGCGGAAAGTAAAGAATTGCAGGATTTAATGCATTCTGCTGAACAGGTTGGAAAACATAAACCAATTTCACCCACAAGGGCTCTGAAGAAGCCAGATTACTGGTGAAAGCGCCTAGTCGTATTGTGATGGAATAAATGGTTTTTGCTCTTCCTTGGATGGTGAAGCGTTCTTTGTGGTTACTCACTTTTTTTCGTAGGTTGGAAAACATACTTTGCAATGTGGATTTGATTCATTAGAGGCCTCTTGCAGGGCTGCTGTTACTGGGTCTGTGCTCAGAAGGCATGCTTGGCTTAAGGAGCAATCTTTGCCTGATCTTGTTAAAACTAAATTGCTGGATGCTCCCTTAAATCAGGACTGCCTGTTTGGCAACAAGGCTGAGGAAGTTCTTAAAAAGATGGAAGATAAAGCTAAATCTATGCAAACTGTTAAAGATTTCTTACAAGTTCATCCTCCTAGATGTAGTAGGCACAGGCCCTCTAAGAATTGGTCCTTTCCAGCCCCTTCTAGGTCTTTTCAAGCCAAGCCCAGACACAGCAGAAACCCCAGGTTTCAGTCCCAGGGGACACACAAGACTAAGCAGTGAGGGGTTTCTGCACCCACATCAGGGAGTAGTAAGACTCCCTCCTATGGAAAACTGTCTCAATGACTTGCTTTTAAAACTTCCAAGCACTTCCCAACTGAATGCTCCTTTAGGCGGAAAGATTGGTCTGCAGGCCAAAAACTGGGAACCCATTACCCAGGAAAAATGGGTTTTAAATATAGTGTCCCAAGGATACAGATTTCACTTCCACACCTTACCAACAGCAAGCGGGTGGCCAGATCTACTCCCAAATCAGTGGGCAGAGACCCAAAATCAAGTACTCTCTCTTAAGCATGGGGGCTATTCATTTGGTACCAGAAGAGGAAAAGGGACAAGGTTTCTATTCGAGACTTTTTCTGGTACCCAGAGAAGGTAATACATGGCATCCTATCCTGGACCTTTCTACTCTAAATACCTTTCTGGTGATTCCAAAATTCAAGATGCTGACTCTTCACTAGCTGCTTCCTATGCTAGGCAAAAATGCATGGTTGGCAACACTAGACTTAAAAGAAGCATACCTGCACATCCCTATCAGGGAGTCTTGCAGAAGATACCTACACTTCATAGCAGGTGACATGCACTATCAGTTCTCTGCACTGCCCTTTGGCTTATCTACTGTGCCCAGGGTATTCACAAAGTGCCTAGCTCCAGTCATTGCATTCTGCAGGCAAAGAAATTTTGAAATATATCCATACCTGGACGATTGTCTAATTCAGTCAGAAAGCCAGGACATACTTTTGAATCATCTGGCCTTTATTCAAAGGGTATTGACTTGTCTGGGGTACACCATGAACAAAAAGAAATTACACCTGGTACCTTGTCAACAAATTATATTCCTGGTAGCAAGCTTGAATACAACTTCCTAGATGGCTTTACTCACACCAGAGAAGTGGACTCATTTGACAACCTACTTCAAACAAGTGGCTACAAAAACCCAGTTATCTGCAAGGCAAATACTACAGGCCTTGGGGTTCATGGCCTCCTGCATTCTTCTAATTCCATATGCAAGGCTGCATATGAGGAAACTGCAGTGGTATCTCAAAAGCTTATGGTGTCAACATTCACAGGATCTAGAAGCTATAATTCCTATCATACCTTGTCTACGCCTAGAGTTCCATTGGTGGGCAGAGGCCTGCCACCAAAACAAGGGACTACCATTCATACTACCCCCTGCCACCCAAACCTTAACAACAGACACATCAGACTATGCATGGGGGGGGGCTCACCTGGCAGGGAAGTGCATTCAGGGCAAATGGAACCCAAGTCAAATGCACCTACACATAAATCAAAAGGAAATGTTAGCTGTACAGAATGCTCTGACAGCCTTCAAGGGCCACATTCTTCCAGGACAACTAATGGTAAAGATGGACAACACCACAGTCATGTGGTACATACACAAGCAGGGGGTACACACTCTTACCCCCTCTGCAGACTAGCCATGGCATTGTGGAACACAGCCTTGAGCTATCAAGTGGATCTACAAGCTCAATTCCTGCCAGGAAAACTAAATACACTGGCAGATGGACTAAGCAGAAACCTCATGGACCCACACGAGTGGAAACTGGAACCAAGGATTTTCAACACATTGACAAGCAAATGGGGGAGCCCAGATATAGACTTGTTTGCCTCCCCCCAGAATCATCAATTGGACAAATTTTGCACAAGGCTTCCCCACAAACTAGCTTGGAAAATGGAAGCTCTATCCTTCAGCTGGAAAAACCTATCAGTTTATGCCTTTCCTCCTCTGCCTCTGCTCTCCAAGGTACTACTAAAGATCAAAATGGAGAAGCCAAGGACGATTTTAATTGCACCAGACTGGCCACACCAACACTGGTACCCCCTCCTGCGCAGTGTGTCACGCTTGGCACCATGGCAACTGCCTCAGACTTCTTCCCTGTTGTCTCAGCAGGAGAACCAGATTCTGCACCCTCAGCTGCAAACCCTGAACCTAGCAGCCTGGCTAATTACCTAATCTCTCTATTACCACCCCTCAGTAAATCAGTGATGGATATCATTTTAGAGGCTAGGAGGCCTAGTACTAGAAAATGTTATGCTGCAAAATGGAAAAGATTTTTGTGCCTGGAACTAATCTCAAGGGATGAGCGCAGCAGTGCCCAGTTTACCTCAGAGTCTACAATATTTGACTGAGATGCTTCATAAGGGCTTGTCCTTTTCCTCCATCAAAATTCATACCTCAGCCATTTCAGCTCATTATAGCACAGAGCCTCCCCTCTTCTCTCACCCACTGCTCAAGCAGTTCCTCAGAGGGGCCAAAAATTTAAAGCCACCGAGGAGAGCTCCAACTCCAGCCTGGGACCTTAACTTTGTCTTGGAGAAACTCAATCTTCCTCCTTTCAAGCCAGCTGCTACTGCAAATTTAAAATTCCTTTACTGGAAAACAGCTTTCCTTTTAGCAATCACTTTTGCAAGAAGGGTATCCGAGTTACAAGCCCTTATGGCAGTGGAGCCTTTCATCATCTTTCATGCAGACAGGGTGTCCCTCAGAACCAATCCCTCCTTCATGCCCAAGGTGGTATCCAGTGTGGCTCTTAATCAGTCCATTCATTTGCCTACCTTCTTTCCTAACCCACAGAACAAAGGGGAATGGATACTGCACTCCTTAGATGTGCGCAGACAACTGAGATTCTACTTGGACAGGACTAAACCTCAAAGAAAATCTGAACAACTGCTGGTGGCATTTGCTGCATGGACAGAGAGGAAAGATATTTCAAAGCAAACCATTTCAAAATGGATAGGCCACTGCATTCATTTCTGCTATAAGCACCATGGAAAATCTATCCCACAGGGCATCAGACCCCATTCAACCAGGGCTGCATCTACCTCTACAGCCTTTCTCAGGGGCGTCCCTACAAGGGACATCCTAGAAGCTGCTACCTGGAGCTCTGTACATACTTTCACCAAGCATTATCATTTGCCAATTTTTTTCTAAATCTAGAGCTGGTTTTGCCACTGCAGTCTTGCAGGGCCTTATAGCTGGTACTAACTATATTTAAATTCCTCCTCCCAATCTTAGCTTTGGGAATCTACCCAAATGTAATGACTGCAATAGTGAAACATGAAGAAAATAGTACAGTTGTGTACACTTACCATAAATGTAGATATTCAAGTGTATTCGCTGATGCAGTCCTGGTTACCCTCCCTCCAGCCCCCTTTCTTCTTTTGGCTATACCTCTACTTTCACTTACTATGCTCAAAAAGCTTTTTGGTGTATTTGCTTTTTTGTTGGAGGTATATCCTTGTATTATAGATTTAATTGCTTCCCCTTAGGGGGGCACCTGACATCTGGGGCAAGAAAAACTGATGTAATGGCATTGGCTGCATGTTTTATACCCCTGATGACCTGGCACCATGGAAGAAGGGACAGCAACCAACACAGGACCCAAAACTTTGTTAATCAGGCCGACTGAGGGCTACTGTAAGCAGATAACCCAAATGTAATGACTGCAACAGTGAATACACGCAAACATGTACATTTATGGTAAGTGTACACAACTGTACTTTCTTTACTGACTTTTTCCTTATGATCTTTTTAGTATTAGATCTTTTTACTCCTCCTTTAATTTGGTTCTTGGTGAAGTTTGGAACTGCTGCTGATCAAAAAAGAAAATGCAGGCATAACGATACTTTGAACCAACAGGTAACATTAAGAAATATGAATGTACCTTGAATGAGGGGCTTACAAGATGGCTGCACACTGAGTAACAGCTTATTCTAGCTCTCCCAGTGTGAAAACAAAAACTTGGTGGAGAAAGCTATTGAGTTTGTATTTCTAGGTAAATTTCAGTAACTGGCTGGTAAGTGCACTGCCTGTATGCCAGGAAAAAAGAAATACAGAGGACCTGAAAGAAAATCAGCTACAAAATGTTGAGGAAAAAACACTGACTGCTAAAAGTACTGCAGCTGTTAAGCAAAAAGCAGTATATCTCCAGATACGACATCCAGTAACCTAAAGGAAGGTCTAAGACAAGTGCACTCAGACCTGATTAAAATAAATGAAATACTGATATCAACTCAAACAACAAAAGGCGGGAAAAAATGGAAGAAGCTTTAAACAAATATCCAGATGAGGTGGTAAAACTGCAAAATCAGAGGTTGAAATGAAAAAAAGTCTGGCTGAATATGAGAGTATTCAAGAAGAGATGTTTAAAAAAATAATAGAATTAGAGGGGAAAAACCTGAGAATTTTCTGCTGTACCAGAGAAACTGGAAGAAACAGACTGTTGAAAGTACAAATAAGCAACTGGACTGGTATTACATAACAGGAGTTGTTAATTGAAAGGGCATATCGTGTGTATACTCTAATCCTTACTATGAGAAAGCAACCTAGACTTTTAATAGTAAAGATGCAATCCTACTAGTGAAAGGAGTTGATTATGGCAAAACTGTGGCAGAAAGACAAAATACTAAAAGTGGAGACAGCAGAGTGTTTGTGGAGAATGATTACTGTTCTACCTGGTGTACAATGAATACATTTATTCCACTGTTCAGGGAATGACAGGGAGTAAGCATGGGATTCAAACTGCTTGTCCCCAGCTGTCTTCAAAATACTCTTCCCTGGAGAGACAAAATAATTTACCTGATGAGGTAGATGGTAAGGAAGACATACAAAAGTTTGTACAACAAAAAGTGAGCTGTGAAACAGAAAGATTCTGCTTCTTGCTCTTCCGGTAATAAAGACCACAGAGAGGCTGTGCCAGTGTAGTATTTACCAGTGTTTCAATGGAAAATGCTTGACAGAAGCAAAAAAGCACAAGAGTCGACTAAAAGACTGTAGTATATTGGAAGTGAAGCAGAGGCAGGATTTGGGAGATGGAGATGAACAGGAGTAAAAGCAGTAATGTGGAAATTGACAAATGTGAGATTACAAAGGATTAATTCTATTTGTGAAACTTGACAACAAGAATATCTGAAAAATGTGGACTCTCTTGGACTTTGTTAAACTTGTAGGGGTCTCTTAAAGCATATGGCTTTTTTATATTATTAATGTTTGCAAAAATACGTTGGAGAGAGGAAGAGGAGGGAGAAAGTAAAACATTTTTTTTCTTAATGGTACTATTTGTATAGTGCATACTTTTCTTTCTATGCTATAAAGTAAAGTTTTCTCAGTTATTTTTAAGTGTAATGGGGGTACTAATGTAAACAGGGGCTCCTGTTTTTTTCTTTTCATTTTTTTTCTTTCTCTCATCTCTGTTTCTCCTTATTCAGTTTCAAGAAATGTAGGCTCTGCAGTGTAAAAAAAAAAAAGAGAGAAGGAGAACAAAAGTCTGGTTAAAAAGAGCATGGCAAAAGACAAATTAGTGTGCTTGTTCTCATTCTTGACTGGGGAATGACTGGATTAAGGCTGTTAGGTTGATATAGTAGCAAGCTTTAAGAGAAAGCAAGTAAATGAAAAATAACATTGAATATTATATGGCTTTTTCTAGCAAATAAATGTTTGCTTAGTGGTAATTTCAGTATCTGGCCTCTTGTCTACAAGAGGTAATATGACAGAGAAATGGCTAGGATATAATGTTCTCTGAAAGCATTCAAGTGTTTACTCAGCTAGGGGAGCTATAAAGATGAGACAAAACCAGACAGCACTTAGTTGAAGCATAGGCTTTACCATGTGTCTTAGCATGGATAACCTTTCTTTTAGTCTAACTCCAGTCTGAGTGTGGCTGTCAATTTGGAACATCTGTACCTATTAGGATGGTAAAACTTCAATAAGTTAATTTTAAGAGGGTATTGGGGTATTTGTTTCTTTGTTTGAGGGCTTTCAACAAAACAAAAAGTTTTGTAAGACCTAACATAGGGTCAACTGGATATTGCAAGAAACAACTGTATAAAAGATCAACCTGCCATACAGTGTATGCATGTAACACAAAATCTGGAAGTAGACATTTAACGAGGAAGCCGTTATACATGAAAGTTGGGAATAATAACGTTTTAATAAAATGATGCATTCTGTAATGTCTTTAAATGTCAATGGTCGTGAAGATAAATACAAAAAAATAAGAAAGAGTAGTGAACTATATTAAGAATGTGGAGTGTAAATAGCTATGCTACAGGAGACATGTTTGGAAAAAACTGAACATGTGAATTTGATAAAGTTTTTCAGCAGAATTCCTGGGACAAAGGAAAAGAGGAGTACTTACATTAATTGCAAGAGGAGCTGCAATGGTGATATAAGAAGTTAAAAAAGATACTAGTGGTAAATTTGTAGTACTGAGAAGCTACTGGCAAGGGAGAAGGATTACACTGGCATGTATTTATATTCCATCTAAAACTGCAATAATGGAGGTTAAGAAAGTTCTGGGAGAAATAATCAGCTTTCAGCAAGTAATATTACTTATAGGTGGGGACACAATTTGATTTGCAGCAGTGAACATATGTCTTGGGGTTCCATTATGGAAAATATAACCAAGGAGGATAGATTTTTGAATAAATTTATGAAAATATTTGGCGTGGAAGATGTAAATCCAATAATGGGTATGGGAGTGAATTTACATATTATTCCCCTAGATACAAAAGCAACTGGGCTAGGCTGGACAGAGTTGACATTTTACAGGAATGTGTGGATTTTGATTCTCACCTAATAACTATTTATGTTCATGTGCCGATAACTAAAATAATAAAAAAAAAATGAGACCCAGGTGGTTTCCCACCTGTGTGTTGAAAAGAGAGAAATTTAAGTAATGGGTTGTAGAAATTATTCAAGAGCTGTTCGAGAAGATAGAAATTTCTTCTGAGAATATAGTTAGGGAGTGGGATAAAATTAAAGTGGAGTTTAAAAATAGAGTGAAAATAAAAGAAAAGGAGATATGGTTAAGAAATAACAAGAATTATTTAGAGAGACTGACAAATGTTAAAGTATTGCAGAATAGGGTTAATCTTACAGAACAATAAGTGGAGCAACTTTAGAATGCTAAACTGAAAACAAGAGATTACCTTGCTAATGTGAATGAGTTTAGAAAGATTTCTGTTTTTTGATTAATAACTCTAGAACACAAAAACTTTTACCACAACGACTCCGGTGACAAAGTGGAAAGGGCAGTTGCCAAGCTTAGGGAGCCTGTAACAAGGTAGATGAGAGCATTTAAAAGTATTAGAAATATTTTAGAACTTCTGTGAAAGTCTGTATAAAGCTGAGCAATATGGAAATTAAGAAAAGGTACAAATGAAATTGTTTATGGAGGAATTAAATATGCCAAGGTTACAGGTAGATGTAGCTCAATTGCTAACAGGATAGAAGTACTTTGGATCTGAAGAAGCATTGTATAATGCGAAAGCGCTTATTCAGGATTTATTAAATATATATTTTTACTTTTTATATGGTTGTGGTAGCCTTGCTGTTATTTGGTTTTTATTTGTTATACAGTGTGTTCAGCATAGGTTTTTATCTGTTTTGGAGCCTTTTCTGCCTTTTGTACTTAGATATTTTTATACACCAGATAGACTTCAGAGAATTTTTACTTCAGGTAGCCAGCAAATGTTGGAGGTGTGATTGGGAAGAAAGAAGTAATTGGGAACGTGTTTTCTGGAGGTGTGTTTAGTTTGGCAGAGTTTAAAGATTCCTTGCAGACAACTATATCAGAGATACTTGATGAGGAAATTGGTATTAACTAGGATAAATTATTTTTCTCATCTGATACAGAATCAGAATTGACTAGACATAGTAAGACCTTGCTGAATCAAATTAGTGTGGCTGGCAAAGAAAGCAATTACTGGAAAATGGAAATCAATGTCTAAACCAACTGTACTAGGTGAATATAGTAACAGGTAAAACAACTGGAATTGGGATCTTTAGAAAAGGGAAGGAGCAAATTACATAGGAAAAAATGGAAATTGTGGGAAAATACATACAGAGAAGGAATGAGGTTTAAAAGAAGGCAAGGATTTGAATGAGTTATGTAGTGTTTGACAGTGATTGGGTAGATAAGAGATGCATGTTTGCAATTAAAATGATGTTGGTATGGTTTGTGATTTAAAATGCTTGCAACGAAGATTATATCAGTATGGTTTGTTTTCATTTATAGACAGTAAATGTATGATTGCCTATGTCATCAGTGGTAATTTAATAAAGACGTTTCTTGTTTAAAAAAAAAAAAACATGAACGATATACCTATCATCCCAACTAGTTTCCTTTAAACTGCGAACTACTGCTCTTGAGACACTAAAGTATACAGGCATAGCACTTCACCTGTTTTGCTGTATTCCACCTTTTTTATTTTGTTCAATCTCATAAGATCTCGCATGGTAAACTCCTTGTGTTCTCTTCAGTTATCTTCTCAAACTTTAAATTGTATTTTTTTTTCTGAGCACAATATAATAAACTTGCTTTTGACCCATTCCCATTCTTATCCTCTATTCTGTCTGCCTCTCTTCTATTTATCTTCCTTCCTAGCCCTTTGAGTAAACTTCCCCTTGTTACTTTTATATCTAAATCTTGTCAGAATGTATTTCCTAGTGAGTTCATTTATCTTCCCACTTTTATCTTCTGTCGTCATCTTGACCCTTTGTGTATTGAGCACTGTGATTTACAGTGCATCCAGCATGAGAAGTACCAGTTTGCATTTTTATGCACAAGTTAATTTTAGAACCTATAGTTGGTACGTGCTGTTTAGAATGGAGTAGTTTACATTCTGCCTCCCTACCATTCATATCACCAGTGAATTGATTGCCACTTCAAGTCATGTTTCACTCACCTTCCTGTTTCCAAATCTACCTCCACATGGCACCCTGATCCAAAATGTAGAACAAAAAATAAACGATACATTGAGTAACATTACAAGTTAACTTTTTTCATCATTGCAAGTTCTGCTGTCATTGCTATTGCAGTAAATGTTAGTAGTGGTCTACCATCTGTGTGAAGTCTAACCTTTAATGATTTCACCAATATTACATGAAGCTGGAGCCTAGAATTTTACTTTTACCAAACCTTATAACTAAATAAGCCCATAAAAATATAGTCATACATATTTCAATACACATATTCACAAAAATGTTTTATAAACATTACAAATTTTATAATTTTAGTGTACTTATTCATTCACAAATAATAATTAATAATTTTTAAACAGTTTATATATATTTATATTCATAAAATTGGTAAGATTAGTTACTTAGGAATTTTATAATTGCGATATGATAGATTATATTAGTATTTATTATACCTATAACATTTTAGCATATTAAATGGATTTTAGAAGGCTTTTAAATATGTTATCAGTTTGCTACTATTTGCAGTATTTATCATTTATTTAATGAATTACATATTTGTTAATTCATTTTTATTTAGCTAATTTTTGTGAATATGTGTATTGAAATATGTATGACTATTTTTATGGGCTTATTTAGTTATAAGGCTTGGTGAAAGTAAAATTGTAGGCTCCTGCTTCATCAAGTGTTTTGCATGTTTAATTGGTGTCCTAATTGATTATAATTATGTCATTTAGTAATTATGGTATAGCTATATAAGGAAGGTTAATTTGTGTATTGAATTGTCTGATGAAGGAAGGGTATTAACCTTTCCGAAAGCGCTAACACAATAAATCATTTTGTCTGTTTGTAGCTACCAGTTTATTCGCTGCCTTTGTGTGGTTCAAGTTTAAAGTTTAGTTTGTTTGTAGCAGTTTTTGACAATATGGCAAGCGACTTACTGGCAGCTTCTCAAGGATCTTTATTTTCGCAAGTGGAGCCTATTAGTAGTGGGACTGACAGTTCTATAAGGAAAACCGTTAACGCAACTGTTAATGCAACAAGCGCCAGTTCTGTTAATGCAACAAACGCTAGTTCCGGTGAGGCGAACGCAGATGGGAATTTGACAGCACTAATTCAAGTGCTGTTGGGTCGCATGGAAGCGTTAACACAACACATGGATTATTTTTCAAATGGCAACAATTTAGTAGCAAATGCTGTTTCTCAGGTACAAAATCAAGAGAGGAACGAGCCGGGTGAAGCTAATAATAATGTCAGTTTGGTAGTAAACCGTCAACTACCTGGACCTGATGTATCCAATACCAGAGGGTTGAATATGGATAATAGGCAAGGTGGGCAGCCTGTTCCAAGTGTAAATAACATTTGTCCACCTCGACAGACAGGTAACACATCTTTGCCTACTTTGACTAACTTTTTGGAGAATAAGTACACATTTTCTCAAGTTGTGTCTAATGTAACATTACAAGAAGACGAGGCAGTAGTGAACAACATTTTGACAAGTATAAACGAGTTTGATAATAAATTGTATAAATGCAGGAAACTTCAGCTGGAGGTTTCTTACTTGGAAGAGTGCTTGAGTAAGAAAATCATTCCTAAGGGCCTAAGGCAATGGAGATATCAGTGGGTCTAGTGGAAGGATCGGACTTTCACAAGACTTTATTAGAGCTCTTTAATAAACAAGGTTTTGAATTTATTACTGTTCTAGTAAATCAGTACAAAACTGAAATGATTTTTTTAAAGAGCGAATTGGAAATTTTGGAACATATTATTATATCTCATCCAGATTTTTTACAATATAATTATGATTATAAACGCATTTTTACTAGCATCGATGCATCTGTGTGTAAATTATTAAATGGTAAGAAGAAAAAAATAATTAGAGATTTGCAACAATACCAAGAGGGTAAGGCCTACCCTAGACCACCAGTGGTTTTGTCATCCTTGGGTATAAACTCTGTACCACAAGAATCATCAGGTAATGAGCACCAGAGTAATGAGATTGACTTGACAACTGACAATGGTGCTGATGCTCAACAAGGGTCGGTTGTTCGTAGAAGTGAAAGAATCAATAAGTATAATAACAACAATAATAAAAACAATCAAAATAATTTTTCCAATGCCTCATATAGTGCTGTTGTACAACAACAAAGAGATTCCGATTATGAAAATCAACCTGGTCCTAGTTGACAACAGGGTTTTTCCAATGGCCAGCGCTATCAACAGAAAACATTGAACTCGAACAACAACAATCGAGGGTGTCAGAAAAACAGACGCAACCAGCGCAGTTGGCGACTGAATTTTCAAATGAGGGGCCCCAGATTTTAAATGCTCATAGCAAAGACTTTTGCATTTACAATTTTACTATGTTGCAATTGCCTTATGAAATTATTGAATTTTTTTCTAAAGGGTTTTCCTTCGTACCTAATGCTCACATGAATGTGGTCAAAACTTTAATCGACCTTAAGCTTTTTGTTCTTAAGCTTAATTTAAATGCACTTTTAGGACCAGTTAATATTAGTTCTGATTGCCTAAGGGTGTCTAGTTCGTTTAATCCTCCCCTACATGCTAATTTATTATTATTCGAAAAGATGTGTGAAATTGACATGCACTCTTTAAGTCACAGTTCTTATACTACAAAGAGAACTATTAAAAATATTAGTTCTTTTGAGTATGATTTCATTACATTATTACAGGATTGTAAAATTAGAGCAATGAAGCCTGATAAAGGGGGGTGGATTGTTTTTAATTGACCATGACAAATATGTAAGCAAAATGATGTTACTTGTAAACTCTCCTTCTTATGCACTGGTTAGTCGTAATGAGCTTAATGTAGCTTATAGTAAAATTAAGTCTATATTGCAAGATTTGTTCCTAGAAAGTTCCATAGGTATGGATTTGTATAACTATTTGTCTGTTATTTCTCCAAGAATACCTACTTTATTTGGCACAACTAAAATACACAAAAGTGTTTTTGACCCTCCTTTTAGGCCTATAGTGGATGGTAGAGGGTCTATCACTTATGCATGTGCCAAATATGTTGATAGTGTTTTGAAACCTTTAATACTAGCTGAAAATCAAATCTGTAAGGACTCTTGGAGTTTTTTCAAACAACTAGGAAGAATTCCTTTCAATCAAGATTATACGTTCTTAACAGTAGATGTTAAGGACCTATATACAGTGATTCCACAAGATACTGGTCTTGAATGGATTAGAGATTTTATGCATGAAAGACAAATCAAAGAAGACAGTATATATTTAGTTGAAACTTTATTGGATTTAGTATTGAGAAATAATTTCATGTGGTTTGAAGGCCAAATCTATCTCCAAAAGACAGGTGTGGTGATGGGGTCACCCTGTGGGGGCAGCTTTGCCAATTGTGTGATGGCACATTGGGAGAAGTCCTTCCTATTTAATAATGATCTTTTTAAACATAATGTTGCCTGGTACACCCGGTACCAGGATGCTATGTTTTTTATTTGGAAAGGACCCTGTGAGCTTATTTCAAACTTTATTTCCAACATTTCATCTTTAACTAATTTTTTAGAATTTACATATGACATTCAACATGACCAAATTAGCTTTTTAGATGTGCTTATTCATAAAAACTTGGAAAAAGCTAAATTTAACAGTACAATATATAGGAAACCTACATACTCAAACTCATTCCTTCATTATACAAGTTGCCACCCTCCCCATCAGAAGAGAGCTGTTATCAAAGGACAAATGGTGAGGGCGGCAAGAATGATTTCTGAAGAGAAAGATTTTTTATACGAATGTTCTCATCTAGAATCTATGTTTATTAAAAGAGACTATCCTGTTTCTTTAATCAAAGAAATTTCATTTGAAGTTATTAATAAAAGAAATTCAGGATTTTTTTAAGCCTCTTTTAGGTAGACCGGATGATACTATTGGTGCAGTCAGCCCAAATATTGGTGTTTTCTGTACTAAAGTTGAGAACTTTCACACAAGTTTTTTATGTACTTGCAATTTAGACAGTATTGTAATTAGAGAAATTATTGACAAAAATTGGGTTTTAATTAAGGAAGATACTAGTTTGAGTAAATTATTGGGTGATAAACCGAAAATCACCTATAGAAGAGGTCCTAATATTAAGGCACTACTTGAATGTCCTACAAAAAAGGTTAATGTTCACAACAAAGGAATGTTTAAGTGTGGAAGATGTAACCAATGCAAGTTTTTGTGTATTGATAAGGAGGTAATAATCAGGAATGTTCATTACAAGGTCCAAGGTAAACAGTCATGTTTATCTAAAGCAGTAGTTTACTGTGCCTTATGCCAAGATTGTCTTGCGTTTTACATTGGTAAAACCGAAAGGGAATTGAGACAGCGTATTTACGAACATCAATATGCAATAACCAAACGGAACAATAATAATGCTTTGGCAAGACATTTGGCTGATAACCCTAACCATACTTTTAGGTTTGTAGTATTACATCAGGTAACACCAGATCCTAGGGGTAGTCCGTGGCAATTAGATTTAGAATGCCACGAACTTCATTGGCAGATTAGAACTACAGCTTATGTCCATCCTGGTCTTAATGAGTTTGTTTCCATAAAATGTGTGCTTAGGAAAGTAGCGTTGAAAAGATAACTTTGTTTATGTTCCAAATTTAAAAATTTAATATAAGCATGTTAAGTTCAATTACGTAAAGAATAAGATATTTAACATGTTTTATAAACATTACAAATTTTATAATTTTAGTGTACTTATTCATTCACAAATAATAATTAATTTTTTTAAACAGTTTATATATATTTATATTCATAAAGTTGGTAAGATTAGTTACTTTGGAATTTTATAATAGCGATATGATAGATTATATTAGTATTTATTATACTTATTATAACATTTTAGCATATTAAATGGATTTTAGAAGGTTTTTAAATATGTTATCAGTTTTCTACTATTTGCAGTATTTATCATTTATTTAATGAATTACATATTTGTTAATTCATTTTTATTTAGCAAATTTTTATGAATATGTGTATTGAAATATGTATGACTATATTTTTATGGGCTTATTTAGTTATAAGGCTTGGTGAAAGTAAAATTCTAGGCTCCAGCTTCATCAAGTGCTTTGCATGTTTAATTGGTGTCCTAATTGATTATAATGATGTCATTTAGTAATTATGGTATAGCTATATAAGGAAGGTTAATTTGTGTATTGAACTGTCTGATGAAGGAAGGGTATTAACCTTTCCGAAAGCGCTAACACAATAAATCATTTTGTCTGTTTGTAGCTACCAGTTTATTCGCTGCCTTTGTGTGGTTCAAGTTTAAAGTTTAGTTTGTTTGTAGCAGTTGCTTTTGGGATACCTTATCATTCACTTAACTATTCAGTAATTTAACTTTTGCTGTTTCCCTTCCACTTGTTCAGGAATGTACGGTTGTGTAAGTCATCTTACAATAACACTAGATGTTCAAATGATTATTGTTGCAGTAGCCTTGGTTATATGGGTTATATCCCACCAAGCATCTAACATCTGGCCAGCTTCCAAAGCTTCAGGGCACCTTCCACATGCGCAACCATTAGTCAGCACATGCTAAGCTGATTGAAAAGACTGGTTTGTGTGTCAAGCCTATAAGAGCTTTCATGCCAACAGAGAGAAGGAGGCTAAGCCCTGAAATGACAGTGGTTTGAACAACAGATAAATAAATATTCATGCCATCTTAAAAAAAAAGGGGGAATGGATGGAGGGAGTAGCTACTGCAGCACTGATTATTCAAATATCTATGGTTCTTGTAAGTTTTCTTATACAACCATACTGTTTTCATCATGTTGATCACTGCTGCGGAAGCCTTAGCTATATGGGTAAATTAATTTAAATTTTTATATTTGATAGGTGGAAGGGGAAGAGTCCAGGAGCCCCTGGAGAATGGTCTTAGCAAAGCCTGATCTAGCCTTGAGAAGTATCAGGCTTGCAGTGCCTTGTAAATGTATGTGTAGAGGACCAAGTTGCTGCTTCTAGAGTACTTCTGAAATCCATAAAGCTATAGATGAAGCCAAGGCCCTGGTAGAGTGGGTCTTCACCCTGCCTAAAATAATTTTATAGTTAAGTATGACAAAAAGTAATAGCCTGAGACAACTGATTTGAAATAGTCCATTTTGACACATGTTTTCCCTTCTTCTTAACTTTAGAAGAAATGAACAATTGATCTGAAGATCTGAAAGATTTAGTTTTGTCAAGATATAGTGCCTGAGCAGTCTGTGGACATCCAACATATGGAGTATCCTTTCTCTCTCATTGTTAGGTTCAGGAAGGAAATCTGGGGAAATGGATAGTTTAACTTTATTGAAGTTAGTTCTCAAGGAAACCCTATCTCTGTGGAATATGATTGAATCACCATAACAGCTTTTAGCTCGGATATTCTTCTTGCAGAGGTTAGATTAATCAGTAAAACAGTTTTCTATGTTAAGAACCTTAAGTCAACCAGATCAACTTGCTTAAATGGAGTATGTGTTAGCTTCTTTAACACAAAATTAAGATCTTAAGGAGGGGCCACCGATTTTCTTGGTGGATTCTTGTGCATAATCCATTTCAAAAACATTTTGACATGAAAAGTCATTGGAGGAGGAGGATCCATGGGCAGACATGCTGAAATGGTTGATAAATTAACCTTGACTGAAGAGGAAGAAAGGACATAAGACAATGACTTACCCAAATACTGTTTAAAAAAAAAAAAAAACTAGCCCTGAATGGGTGCTAGTTATGTAGTTGGCACCGACTAGAATATGTTTTCCATTTGCTAATAAAGGATTTTCTAGTAGCAGGCTTTCTTGTCTCCATTACTACTTGCTGCATGTCCTCAGTAAACAAGTGCCTAAATAGAATTAAGACCATATACAGGCAGTCAGTTGAAGTTGATTAGAGTCAGGGTGTATCAAACAAACCTGATCTTATGTGAGTAGATACATTCTGTTAGCAAGCTTGTGGTAATTGTCCATGACCAATTCCAAAAGAAGGGGGAACCACTGTTGGCCTGGGCCAGAAGGGAGTCACCACATTAATTTTGGGGGATTCCTTCTGAATCTTCAAAAGTTCCCTGGATATCCATGGAAAGGATAGAAAAGCATACAGGAACATTCCAGTCAAAGGAAAGGTAAAGTAATTTGCCTTCCAGGCCTTGTTGCATGGAGTCCTGGAGCCGAATATTCCCTGGTGTTTGTTTAGAGAGGAGGCAGATAGGTCTACCTGTGGAACTCCCCACAGATGGATCAAGTCTTTGAAGACCCCTGATCTAGTTTCCATGAGGGTCTGCCTCCTGCTCAGCTTTTCTGCCATGCAGTTTTACTTTGACAGAATGTAGGGTGCCTATAGAGTGAGGCAATGCTGTGAAACTATATCCCAAGCTCACATGGCTAGTCCACAGAGGGGACACGACCTGGTTCCCCCTTTCTTGTTGATGTACCACATGACTGTGGTATTGCCTGTATCAACTTGGAGGTCCGGGGGGAGCAAAGTTGATTCAGACAGTTGAGTGCCTTGATCAGGGCAAGCATCTCTTTTATATTTATGTGGTGTGTCTGTCCTTGGTGTACTACACACCTTTCACTTTTATTCCTCTTGAAACTGCTTCTGTAAAAGCAAACTATAGCGATGGCTACCCTATAGAGAAACCAAGAAATGTATTTTAGCATAAAGGTAAATATAAAACAAGTGAGGCAGAACAGGGTCAGTCAAAAGGTACTAATTTAATCGCCAGCATAACAGACTGATGAACATGATGAGGCTGACGTGATTGGCTTTAGTGACCTCATTTGTTTGACAAGCTTCAGAAACATCAGTTTTTATATATTTTTAAGTAATAAAGTCACACCCATCTCTAAGGACTGTGATCAATAAAATAAGCCCGAGTCATTAACCTTGGGAGTTGTCTTTCGTATTTATGATGACTTTCATAATGGCTTTTCAGTTTCTGTTGGTGATGAAAGACATTGTTCTCTTGACTTTCAGACAGGTGTTATAATATCAAAACCTGCTTTTAAATAAATATAGTAGGATGATGCACATCAGACTGTTGAAGTCTGTAGTATAAAGTGGATCTTAGAAGTCACATGACTGTGATTTTGCACACCCTAAAAAAACACTTTATACAATAAAATAATAAACATTGCCACCTTCTTTGTAATTAGTTATGCAGCTGTTTGAACATTCTTTCAAAACATGTCTCCTTGTTTATGCAGGTGGACATTTTTATGTGAATAAGTGTAATATAATGACATTATTACATTGCATATTGACACTGATGTCATTTTATCCAAATTATACACAAAACCTACATACAAGAAAATAAAACTGCTACTAATACAATAGATCAATGGTGTAACATTTTCTAGTCATAATAGGTACAACAGTCTAAGTTAATACCTCACATAACAGGTACATAGCTTGCAAAAAGGTATATTTAACAGAGGGAACAGCTGAAAACGCATGCATTTTAAGTACTTGGAGGCAAGGTTCTCAGTTGTGGAACTCCGTCATAAGGGAAGGCTGGGCAAGAGCTGTTCTGCAGAGTCTGTGCAAGTCATCTGGAAAAGCAGTCAGCTTTCTAGGAGATGGCTGCTTGAAGAATTAACGGGATTTGTTTAGACTACACACTTTGACATTACAGCACAGCGCAACATTAACAGCGGTCTCCCCACCCTCCTAAAGGCTGACTCTGATAGTTGACATCAGGAGGGAAATTGCTCACCCAGCAAATCCCACTGAACTATTACCCATTCAGTGATTCAACCTGTGTGGTCACTGAGGTGCGACATACTATATGTATTTTCCCTGCCATTTCACTATTTTAAGGTCATTGTTGGAACTGTTGTAACTAACGTAAAATAAAGCATGGCTGTGCACACTCGCAAGGAAGTCTGCAATGTCGTTTCTCACTAAACTCACTACTAGCATCCAGTAAGTGCAGGAAATTACTGCTATAGACACTAGGAGAACTCTTTGGTTCTCGCAAAAGCCCCATATTAAAGCTCACTCTACCAGCAGCCGGCACCCTCCATTTTATACCCTATTTCTTGTTGTTCTCTTTTAGCAGCTTTACAGTGTACAAAAGTACAATTTGGAAAAGTAACACTTACTTTTTTGCTGCCCATTATTTTTGTCCTGGTGGGTTCAGCCTCGCTAACGCTCGAGCTCACTCAACTCCTATGCCCCCAGTTCCCACCCACCCTAGTACCTCTACATTTATAGAAGCCTAACCACACCCACAGCTCCACTGCACATCTCCACCACTCACACTCCCTCAAGTCTTTATTACATCACCCCTCACTGCTCAACTACTCCTATATAATACATCCCTACATTTCCTTACCACACCTCCACCTATAACCCCTCTCCCTTAAACAGCCATGGTTATCATGCAACTGAGTCTTATCTGCCTTTTCATAATTCTGTATAACAGCACATGCCATCAGTCTACAAATATCGCTAAACTAAGTAGCCCAACACAATACTATGCACTCCCACATACTAACTTCTCACATTATATTAATATCTCGCAACAACTTTTCAAGAACAACATAACTGACCAGTTCAAAACAAAACACATATGCATTCACTCCAACTCCAAAAAGCACAATACTTTCTTATGCTCATCTCCAAACTCAAACATATGTACCACAGCTTCAATACCAGGGTCACAGTAAGTGGGAACATCCACCCCAACCCAGTCCCAAATCCATCCTGTCCAACACAAACCACTTAAGCACAAAGAACAAAGCACGCAATCCCAACTATCTTTATCCCTGGGCAAACGACCAATAATGGCAAAACAAACCATCTCTTAATACTAAATGTCAGTATTAGAAGTATCAAAAATAAAATACCAGAACTCCAGGCCACTGTAGCACACTACTCTCCAGATATATTTGCTATAACAAACTTGGCTAAATAAGAAGATACCTGACTCAGAAATTCTCCCAGTGAGCTACAATATCATTAGACAAGATAGACCCCTTTGTAAAAGAGGTGGAACTGCCATACTACACAAGTCCAACCTGATGCTACTCAACATTCCCAACTCCTACCCTTCTCCCAATAATTGGGACATAGTTATCTTATAACTCCAACTAAACCCCAAAAAGGCCATCACAATCATTGTCATCTATATCCCACTTGGCAATACACCTGCTAGCCTTGAAGACTTCTTATCCTAGTGCTCTACTACATACTCACACAAAACCCTTATTCTGGGGGATTTTAACCTAGACTGGTTTACCTGGACATCAGAAGCACCAAGTAATCTAATAAATCTACATGGATACCAGCAGCTAGTCCAATTTCCCACTTGGTGTGATAAAATCTCTAAAAGGGAATTTATCGTAGGCTGGGCCGTAACTAACAACCCCACTCTGTATCCCCACATAGGCAGTCTCCCAGACAGTTTAAGCGACCATAACTTAATATACATAATATGTATCAGAACAAGCCAATGCAAGAGCGCTACTTATAGTTCCACAGGAAACGCAAAAGATTTATCTTCTGAGGTCCTCAAAACCTTACTCTATAATTGTGACTGAACCCCATTAAAAACCCTCCCACTTGGCCAGGCCTACTTTAATAAAACATTTCTACAACAGCTTGACACTGTATCTCCACTGCGTAAGCTCAAGGTTAGAGCCTCTCAAAACCCCTGGCTCAGCAAATAAACCAAACAAATCCTTAAGTCCAGAGACACTGCCTGGTTCTATGAAAGAACCAAGGACATACAAAGCCTAACTAATTATCACGAGCTGCGCAACTGTGCAAATAAAATGCACTAGGCAGGACAAAAAACATCCTAATGTACTACCTTGCAAACTAAATACCAACATAATCCCCAGAAATTCTGGAAAAGTGTAAACCAGTTGCTAAAACCCACCCAGACAGCTACCCCCAAACTGACCACCCCTGATACCAAACTTCCTATTGAAACACAATTCAACACCCACTTTGTGAACTCAATTCTATCCCTAGTACCACAGGACAGTTCTAACCTTACTATCCCTCCCACCATAGACAATACTAATTCATGCTTTGCCCTCAAAACAGTGCCCACTAGCTCCATCAAAATTATGCTCACCAAACTAAAAACTTCATCAACCGCAGCTGACCATCTCCCTAGCTGCTTCTTAAAACTTACAGCAGATGCTATTGCAATCCCAAGCTCAACAGTTATAAACATATCCATTGCTAAAAACTACGTACCCAAACTCTGGAAAATATCCCATGTTACTCCCATATACAAAGGGGGGAGGGCTCCACTGAGCTTAACAACTACAGACCCATTGCAGTACTCTCCCCCGTGGCCAAAATCTTAGAAAAGTGCATTCATACCAAAGTACTAACACACCTAATAGATAATATCCTATCCCCAAAAGGTGAGATTGAGATGACCTGGTCATAGCATAGTTTTTTTACTTATTTAGACAATTTATACATGTATCTCCATATCTCAACATTCTTAAAACAGGAGAAACTGTTTTTAGGTCAGATATGCATTTCAGACTTATTTTGTTTTCAGTACACAAGACATCTGTCTTAAGTTCATATTAAACAAACACTTCAAGCTTTCTTTCTTTGCAATGTACACAAGACTTTTGCTTACAGCACTCATAAGACCCCCTCGATGTGTACATCAGCCAAAACTGACCTCCTGGCTTGGAATTTGAGCAAAGTACAACTACTAAATCATTGTACATCTTGGACAGAGAGGAAATGATGAGCATTTTTAATTTAATATTATATAAATATCAAATGTATTCGAAGACCAGGATTCTCCAAGCTTAAACACTGTTCTGGCCACATGAGAGAAAGCTGTGTGTGTGTGTGTGTGTGTGTGTGTGTGTGTGTGTGTGTGTGTGTGTGTGTGTGTGTGTGTGTGTGTGTGTATATATATATATATATATATATATATATATATATATATATATTATTAGTTCATCTCCTTATGCTTTCTAAGGTCCCCATGACTGTAACAGCTCAGCAATCAAAGTTCAAGGCATCTGAGGTGACTGACTACTTTAGAGCAGGGAGGGAGAAGGGGAGACCTGGATTTAGGGAAATTTGCCATCTCTATCAAGTGGTTTCATTTCTGAGAACCCTGGCACTGGGATTTGGAAAGACAAAGGGTGTTGGTGCTGGGACCAAAGTGACTTCAGATGCAATTGTCTCTTTGTCATGTGAGAAATTGCCAGGGGTATCAAGAGAATTATGGATGCAATGTGGTACAAAATCCTGAGGTATTCCCTCAAAGTGACTGAGGGCTAAGTGGAAAACCTTAAACAGATCTATTTTTTCTTGTAGAAGAAAACCTCTTTGAACCAAGGTGTCTAGCTGGTATCCCAGGAGCACAATCCTGTTTGAAGGATTCAAAAAAAAGACTTTTGATCATTCGCTTTGAATCCCAGCTTGTGTAAGAGAGATCTAACCTGAGTGAGAGATTCCTGGCACTTTGAAAAAGACTCTGCAAAGATAAGCAGGTTGTATAAATAAGGAAAATGTGAATACCATGAAGCCTGCAATGAGCTATAACTGGAACCAGACACTGTGAATACTCTGGTGCAGTGTACAGTCCAAAGAATAAGGCAGAGAAATGATAATGTGATACAGACGCGCACACAACCTTAAATGGTTGAGGTCTGGACGAATAGGAATGTGATGATGAGCATCTTTTAAATTTAGTGTTACCAGGAAACTGGACTGAGGAAGAAGAGGTAATGGGCTGTAAAGTGACATCATTTTGCAGTTGGAAACTGTCACTAACAGGTTTGGGAAAGAAAGAAAGATCCAGAATTGGTCTCCAAGCACTTTCTTTGGCACTGAAAACATTCATGTATAAAAACCTTTCCCAACCTAGGAAGGAGGGACTGGTTCTATCACTTCCTGGGTCAGTATGTACTGAAAGACTTGTGGAAATAGTGTGTGGTCTGGTGGATGTGTAATTATGACCTGAAAAGGAGGGATTTCCTACCACTGCCATCTTTATCCCTGATGAATGATTTTCAGAATCCATTCATCTATGGTAGTCTGTTGCCAAAGAGAAAAGCAGTGATTCAGACTTTCTGAAAGGGAAATGTGACTACTGGGGGAGTTGGACAGTGTCCCCTAAATAGTCATTCTGACTTGTTGGACTGTCGGGGTGGGCTCCAGAATTCCTTCTGGTACGTCCTCCCATTTCTTGTTAAAGGTCTATTTACCCATGCTTTGTTGAGACTTTTTTTTTGCCAAAATTGGATGAGGGTTTAAGAGAATCTCTTAGAAAATTTGGAAAAGGGATGAAAGATTATAGAGCTTCCCTGTATCAACTTACCCCTTTCATCATACTTTTTGATAACCTCTTCATCAGAGGAACCAAAAACTAAATTTCTATCTAAAGAATAATTTAAAATCTATTTTTTTTTTTCACATCATCTGGGAGGATCTGAGAATACGGCCATGTAAACCTTCTAAAAACAATACCAGTGGTGTAGCTCTGGAAGAAATACAAACTGAGATATACAGTGTAAACCACGAGTTGTCACTGGTACAATGGAAGAAACTTAATTATTTAAAGCAGAGTTTTCCCCACAAGAAGAAACTGCAGATAAAACATTCCTCATACTCTTACAATTAGTCAAAATAAATTCCAACATTTGACCTGGACCGTTCAAAATTCTAAAAATCAAAGTAGCAGAAGCATACATTTTTTTCCCATGCTTATTAATAATCATCCCATCCTTTTCAGAAATAAGTAGGATTGGAATTAACCATATATTTAGCAGCAGTAGGATTAATTAAATCTCCACCTGATGGGCTATTTTTGGGAAGAGTATATAAAAACTTAAAATACTGAGGAACTTCATACATTCTATCTTTTTAGGGACAGCAGGCTGACTATCAGGAAAATTACAGGCAGCAGCACACACATCCTCCAGCGCTAACATAACTTGGAGAATGAGTGAATGTTCTGGAAATTCCTTCTGTAACAGTTCATACTATTTTCTGAGGGACCGAGAATCCTCATTGTTCTCTCACTAAAACACTGACACATTCTGGATATAGTCATAGAGAAAGAGAAACCCCACCAGGAAGAATCAGAAACTGAGCTCTTCAGTGAGTCCAAATTAGAAAGCTATGAAGAAAATAATGTTGTCTGTCCCTTCATCTTCCTGTCTTGATTCAGAATATTGAATCTCTTCAGGAAAAAGGGTATCACACCCTCTTTTACCAGAAACCACCTTACAAGCTGGATGAGTTGCCTGAATTAAACCCTGAGCCAGTCTCAGTAAACTAATCCCGTGTGAGGAAATTTGAGAAGTAGACATTTGTTTAGTTTTCTGTTTCTTTTTGGCAGTAAAATTTTGGCAGATAATGTTGTTACTGGCAGCAGCTTCTCCACAGATGGGCACAACGTTCAGACTAAAGAGAGAAGCCTTCCTTGTTCTGTCTCCTAAGATCAACAAGAATGGCTCTACCTTTTGCATGGAAAGGAACCTCAACAGCTGCAGAGGACATAGCTAACCCCCCAGTCCCATAGTGGCTGCCATTGCTACACCAGAGTAATCTGGAGTAAAGGCTGAGTGGTCTGAGAAACAAGTTATGGCCACAGCAGAGTCACCCACCTGCAGATGAGGAATAACTGCTATCCTTCTGTGGTGTCAAAAGCAGTTTGCTTAACAACTTTTTGTGGCTGGAAGAAGGACTGACTGTGGGACAAGTAGTTTGTTCCATGATCAAGCCAAAAATGGTGCTTATTTCCTTGGGGGAAAAATAAAAAAAAGGAGGAAAAGTCTTTAAAAATCCATATTTTTCACCCAAAAACACAGTAAAAAGAGTAATTGTTTTCAGTTAAATTTAAACATCTTTTTAACTGACAGGGAAAATGAGTGCACCCATTTAAAAGTACAGTTACGTTGCTTGATAATTAATTTAAACATACATTCCTTGCTTAAAAATAACTTTCATAAACAGAAAAGTACAGTAAAACAATTTTTATAGTGTGGAAGACTTTTCCCCAAAAATGAAATCATCCACCCAGCAAAGGAACAGCACAAGCCGACCGTCAATCCTTGAAAGCCTGCAGAGGCGCAACCATTTCCATGGCATGAAAGCTGTTAAGGGGCTTGACATCCAAATGTGTGTTTAGTCAGCTCAGCTTGAACTGACTAACAGTTTAGATCCATGGAAGGTGCCCTATAGAGCTAGGGCTACTGCAGCAGTGATCAACATGATGAACGTCCTTTGTTATTCTGAGGTTTTCTCTTCCTTCCTTTTTTCTGTCTGTATTTTTTTCCTCCAGTTCTTCTTCAGTAGTTTCAAGATCAGTCTAAGTTGTATCTGCTCCTCTCCTGTTTTAAATACTAACAGCTGATCTGATTGGTTGTGAAAGTAGACTTCTCTCATCTAATACTTTGTCTGTTTTTCTCATGTAGTCCAGCAAGGAATCTCCTAGTTGGAGTACTTCAGTGTATAATTTGTCTGTTTTTTTTCTCACAAATCTGCCATGTCTGTCTTTGACAGCAGGGGTTTCTGTGTGTGCTGAGTGCTGACATACTTTGCATGCATTTCTTTTCCACTAACTAGGTTTTTGCTTATTTTTCTGTTGTCCATTTTTCTTATTTTTAGGCATCCACTACAGCAATTCCAGCTACTTTTTCTTATTAAAGATTATATCTCCTATGTACTGTTTTAGGGTTGATTTTAAATGTTATACTAGTGAGAGTGCATCTCGTGCAACCTGTCCACTTAGCTCTTTATCCAGGAGTGTGTGCTGTGCCACCAAATGCTTGTACAAATAAGTGAGTCTTGTACTAATCCCTGAAGGCTAACATAGTGGAACTGTCCCATTCTCACTGATGCAGAGTTCCAGAAAGATGGGCCTGACACAGTAAAATCATTAAAATTGACAGGTCATACAAGCCCTAGGAACCCCTATCAGCTCCATACTGGTGCTGCAGAGGGTTCTCAGTGGGTTGTAAGACTTAACCATATATTTTTTAATAGTGCTTAGCCAAGTTATGTAAAACACCAGAAGATTATAGATGATCCATTACATGTCTGGAAACCAATACATAGCACATGTTATGGGGATAATGTGTGATAATGTCAGTGTCCCTGTCAGTATCTGTATAACAATTTTTTTTCTGTAGCCGAAATTAGCAAATATCACTTTCACACAACCCAAGATACAGGGCATCACAGTAATCAAGGCATGACAAATCCAGTGCCTGTATAACATTGTGTAAGTACTTTCAAAGTGCCTGGTTCTAATTATCTGCTTTGATGTAAAAAGGAAGCTTTGACCATTGCTGGCACCTGATTCCTTTGTGAAATCATGTGTTCTACTAGAATGCTCATGGTGAGAGGAAGACTATTTGCTGTTCAACTTAAACTGTCAAGGTGTGTATTTGCAGGATTGCAGCCAAGTAGTTATTGTACATTTCAGGTTGTCCAGAAAAGGGTATCTGTTGTCACTTCCACTGGAATGGTCCTAGAGGAGAGGCAGAGCTCAGGTTCATTGACATTGCTATGATAACTCATACTATGCCCATCACATCACATCTTGTAGGGGGAGCCTTTAGATCTTGAAAAACACAGATCCTAAAATGTAACACAGATCCTAAAATCAAACTTTGAAGAGCACTGTTGGATGTTGTTACAGTATGAAAATAGTATGTTCCATGCACTGCCTGTTAAATAAGAAGGTGAGATAGAACTAGTCCATCATAGCCATCATCAGGTTTGCAGGTAGTAGCTGGGAATGTTGTAGTCAACCAAACTTGGCTATTTCAAGTATGCAGTTCCTGTAGTATTGAATCTTGAAATAATAAACCCAACCTATCAAGTGTTAGGACTGCTATAAAGTGCAGCACAATGGGTGTGCGGGCCTGCCCCAACACTTAACACACACCCTGAAATTAACAACTTTGAAGTCACGTGTAAGAGAAGAGGGAGTAATCTTTGTTTCTGTGTAGTATCAGAGTTTTAATATACTATACAAGTCGAGGGGAGTTCCCCCACAGAAATAGTGGTCAGAATGTTAACCTACTCTGTCTCTATTTTTCAGTTTTAGTAGGCTGGGATTTGCTTGACACTGTGTATATGTATGCATGTGTGTGTGTGTGTGTGTATGTATGTATGTATGTATATATATATATATATATATATATACATACATACATCTACACATATGTTTTCATCATGTGCTAAACTCTGACAGCATTACATTCCAAAAAAATGAAAAGAAAAACATCAGTAACAAACTCAGTAACAAACTGAATTTAAATTTCAGCCATCAAGTCACCCATCGATGATGCATATATCAAAATACATACAGGTTGTGCTTGCTATGCATAACACTGAACAGAGTAAAGACAATCTTGCTAAACCAGTGGTTTTATATGATGAACATAACTAATCGTGTCATACCTTCCAGTGAAACATGGAAGCACCATTAAAGATAAAACTACTCCTAGACAGCAGTAAACTGAAGGAGCTCCACTCCCCACTCCAAGAAAAAGTTCATTAGTCATCACAATTGCAGGTTAATAAATGCATATAAATATATTCCTTGTATAACTTAATAGTTGACAGATAAATTTGCAATAGTCCAGACTGTCAATACAGAATTAAACACTAGCAGAGCATGTCAATTAAGCACGTGATCCATGTAACACAACATTTATTTGTATTTATACATGCATGTACATGTCTTTATATATGTATATGCATGTACATACACACGTACATGTGTGTGTGTGTGTGTATATATATATATATATATATATATATATATATATATATATATATATATATATATATGTATACTCTAAATCCTTTAAAGCTAGGTATGAAAACAGAATTGCAGCAGATAGTAAAGACAACCACAAGGCCTTCCATAGTTATGTAAAGAATCTCCGCGGCAATACCCAGATTTGCTCTGAGCTACTGCACAATGGTACTTCCTACACCGAGCCAACAGATATTGCCAGTACACTGGCCGACAGATTCAGTGCCAGCTTTACCCCCCCCCCCCCCCATGGACCAATCACAATGCTGGTAGATTGCCAGGCACCCAGTATTACTGTTGCACAGGTTAAAACAGCACTGTCCAAGGCCAAGAATACAGCTTCTATGTGACCTGACAATATCTCTGGTTGTGTTCTACATGAACTACAGAGTGAACTGGCACCTCACTTGTGTGCCCTGTTCAATCACAGCCTAACCTCAGGCTTTGTCCCTGCCAAATGGCGCACTGCTACATTAATCCCTCTCCACAAAGGAGGAGCGACTACAAACCCTGGGAACTATCGCCCCATTAGCCTGACGAGTCTGAGATGCAAAGCTGTGAATCACATCATCATGGACCTAATAAAGAAGGATATATTTATATATATATATATATAGGATATATATATATATAAACCTCAAAATGCACTCTCTCGAGGCACTCCTAAAAATGGAGAACATCGATATCTGTGCAGTAACTGAGACCTGGTTCAAGGCTCCAGAGAGCACCCCTGCAATACCAGGCTACAACTCTTACCACACTTTTCGGCCACCAAACCAGGACCGAAACACTAAAGGTGGAGGAGTGTCAATATTCACCAAGGATATTCACACCACCAGGCTAGTTGGCCAACACAATGTGTCTGAAATTCTCCAAGTGCAACTAACACTAGGTAAGACTGCAATCCAAATTGTAGCTTGCTACAGATCCCCCACCATACCCCAAGATTCTCACTACACCTTTTTAAACATACTGGAAAATATTAAGATAGAAACAAACACCCTAATACTGGGTGATTTTAACTACCCTGCCATTGACTGGGAAAACTACTCATGTCCCAACACCTTTGCGCAACGGTTATTGGAATTCATAAATTCCAATGCCCTGGATCAACTAATCCATAGTCCCATCAGGGGCTCCAATATCCTAGACCTGGTCATTACCAACATGGCAAATCAATGCTCTATACCTATGGTCACCCCCTCGTTAGTCAGGTCTGACCATAAGCTAATCACCCTTAACATCCACATCCCACCCCACCCCCAGTAAAGAAACCACCATAAAAACTTCTCCAAAGCCAACTTCATGCTACTCAAGTCAGAAGTGACAAACTTCATGACACCCATGCAGACGGGAACTGAAAGTTCAACTGCTGAATCCTACACTAAGGCACTGTACGAGCAGATCCACTCATGCATGAATCGTGCCATCCCAAATAGAACCAAAATGCTCTCATCCAAAAAAGGAAGCCAATCTGGTGGTCCCCTGCCATAAACAAACTTTACAACAAAAGGAAGAAACTTTTGCAGAAAAGAGGAAAATCCCAGGATGCAAAACTCCTTACTAGCCTCAGTAAGAAACTGAGATGCCTCATAAAATCCTCCAAAGCTAGTTATGAAAATAAAATTGCCAAATATTCCAAAGACAACCACAAAGCATTCTATAACTATGTCAAGAATCTAAATGGCAATGCTCAGATCTGCTCTGAGTTAAAACAGAATGGCAATAAATATACTGATCCAAAGGATATTGCCAATATTCTGGCAGATCGATTCAGTGCCAACTTCCCCCCCCTCTCACCTCCTAAATGGCCCATCTCAATACCGGAAGATTGCCAAATTCCAGTAATAACGGCCACACAGGTACAAAACGCACTCTCTAAAGCCAAGAATACAGCATCCATGGGACCAGATGACATCCCGGGCTGTGTACTACATGAACTACAATATGAACTGGCACCTCACCTAAGTGTCATGTTTAATCATAGCCTCACCTCAGGTTTCGTGCCCACTGAGTGGCGCAGAGCTACAGTTATCCCAATCCACAAGGGGGGATCCACCTTGGATCCCGGAAACTACCGTCCCATCAGTCTAACAAGCCTTATCTGCAAGGCCATGGAGCGTATTATCATGGAACTTATAAACAAAGACATTGGCAACCTTCAAACACTGGACCCCACCCAGTTTGGGTTTGTGAAGGGCGATCTTGTCTCCTGAACCTGATTGACTTCTTTGAATCAGTCTCCAGAGCCATGGACAAGGGTAAGGTGGTCCACACAGCCTATCTAGACCTTGCCAAGGCCTTTGACACCATCCCCCACTCTGGAATTATAGATAAACTTACTAAGTTGGGTATTAATCCCTATGTCACCCAATGGGTTGCTAAATGGCTTACTGATAGAACCCACACTGTAAAAGTAGCCGACTCCAAATCCAGCTCCAGACAAGTGACAAGTGGAGTACCTCAGGGTTCAGTCCTGGGGCCGCTCTTGTTTGGCATCTATTTCTCTGAAGTACAGGTCAACACTAAGGGACTCTGGCTAACAAAGTTTGCAGATGACTGCAAACTGGGAGCCGTTAT
Source organism: Protopterus annectens (assembly GCF_019279795.1). Classification (NCBI taxonomy): domain Eukaryota; kingdom Metazoa; phylum Chordata; order Ceratodontiformes; family Protopteridae; genus Protopterus; species Protopterus annectens. Next base: position 326,947,394 of record NC_056748.1, read on the forward strand.
TGAATCCCCAAATGATGAGGATACTCTACAAAAGGGCCTTACAGAAACAGATGCTTGGTGCCAGAGCCATGGGCTCAAGCTCAATGCCAAGAAATGTATTGTTATCCCCTTTGGGAAAAAACATGTATCCATGAATTACCATATAGGTGGCAGTACACTAAACACAGAAAGTGTGATAAGAGACACAGGTGGACAGTGGTCTCACCTTCGATAACCACATCGCCACAACAGTCAGGAAATCCTTCTATGTGGCACACCTCATCAAATAATGTGGGAAGAAATAGCCAGGGAATTGTTATGGCTAGGCTTGTATAGGCCCTAGGGCTGATAGCCTAGTACCAACCTATGAACCTATGATATAGGGAGTCTCCAAACTCTGGATCCCACAAAGTTTGGTTTTGTGAAGCGTAGATCATGCCTGCTCAACCTGGTCGACTTCCTTGAGTCAGTCACCAGAGCTGTGGATGAAAACAAGGTGGTTCATACAGCCTATCTTGATCTGGCCAAGGCTTTTGATACCATTCCCCACTCAAGAATCATAGAAAAACTCACTAAGCTTGGCATCAACCGCTATATCACTAGATGGGTTGCAAACTGGCTCACAGATGGAACCCACAATGTGAAAGTAGCTGACTCCAAGTCAGACTGATGATTAGTCACGAGTGGAGTCCCACAGGGTTCAGTCCTGGGGCCTCTCCTATTTGGTATCTACTTCTGTCAAGTCCAGTCCAACAAGAAGGGACTCTGGCTGACAAAGTTCACAAATGATTGCAAGTTGGGAGCTATTATTAACTCCCCAAGTGATGTTGACTTCCTACAGAATGGCCTTACTGTGACCAACAACTGGTGTCAGAACCATGGCCTTTAGCTCATTGCCAAAAAATGTGTCATAATCCCCTTTGGGAAATACCCAGTTCCCATGAGTTACCACATTGATAGTAGCCCACTGAACACAGAAGGCGTTATAAGAGATCTGGGAACACAGGTTGACAGCAGCCTCTCTTTTGATCACCACATTGCCACTGTGGTCAGAAAGTCCTATGTGGCACATCTCATTACTAAGGGTTTAGCATCCAGGAAGAAAGGCGGTCATTGTCTCCCTCTACTCTTCCCTCATTAGGCCAGTAATAGAGTACAATGCCCCATTTGGCATGTACCTCACTAGATACCTCCAACAACTGGAGAGGCCGCAAAAGTACCTCACAAAGAGGATCCTAGCCATAAACACTTGTCCTATATGGACAGACTCAAAAAATTCCAACTGTTCTCTG